>NW_006921638.1:12080335-12100659 GCF_000298275.1 Orycteropus afer afer | reverse complement strand
GAAGACCTGGTCCCTCTCGGTAGGGTAACAAGGGAACGTGTTCAGTGCAGATCAGTGAGTAAGCACAAGCCCGCCTTGTTTCAGTGCCTATGATTAAACTGCCCCCTGGCTGAACACTCTTCTCTTTGGCTTCCTGGGTTCCACCCCTTCCTCCTTGCTATACCTAAGCCTATTGTTGCAGGCACTGTGTCAATCCATCTCATTAAGGGCTCCTCTTTTGCTGACCTTCCAGTTTATAATCATAATATTCTTCTTCAGCACCAACTTGTACTTCTGACAACATGACCAAAGTAAGTGAGATGAAGTCTGGCCATTCTCACTTCCAAGGAGAATTCTGTCTGCAGATGGACAGATTTCTTAGTTCTTCTGGTAGTCTATGGTATTTTCAATATTCTTCACCAACACCACAACTCAAAGGTATTAACTCCTCTTTAATCTTCCTTATTTGTTGTTCACCTTTCACGTGAATATGAGGCAATTGAAAACACCATGGTTTGGGTTAGGCTCCCCTTAGTCTCCAAAGACGTATCTTTGCTCGTCAGGACTTTAAAGAGGCCTTTTTCAGGAGATTTGTCCAGTGCACTACAACATCTCAATTCCTGACTTCTGCTTCCATGAGTGTTTATTTTGGATCAATGTAATATGAAATCTTTGACAACGTCAATCTTTTCTCAATTTATCATGATGCTGCTAATTGGACCAACTCTGAAGGTTTTTATTTTCTTTATGTTGAGGTATAATCCATCCTGCAGACTGAAGTCTTTAATCTTCATCACTAAGTGCTTCAAGTCACCTTCACTTTCAGCAAGCAAGATTGTGTCATCTGCCTATCGCAAATTGTTAATGGTCTTTCTCCAATCCTGATGCCACATTCTTCATATAGTCCAGCTTCTTAGATTATTTGCTCAGCATACAGATTGAATAAATATGGTGAAAGGATACAACTCAGACACACACCCTTCTTGATTTTAAAGCATGCAGTCTCCCCTTCTTCTGTCCAAATGATAGCTTCCTGGTCTATGCACAGGTTCTTCATGAACACAATTAAATGTTCTGGAATTCCCATTATTCTCAATTTCATCCATAATTTGTTAGTATCCACACAGTCGAATGTTTTTGCATAGTCATTAAAGCACAAGTAAACATATTTCTGGTACTCTCTGCTTTCAGACAAGATCAATCTGACATCAGCAATGATATCCCTCATTCCACATCCTCTCCTAAATCCAGCTTGCATTTCTGGAAGTTCTTTATCAATATAGTACTGCAAAATGGTTATTTTTAAATTATCTTCAGCAAAATTTTACTTGTATGTGATATTAATGATATTGTTTGATGATTTCCACATTCTATTGGGTCACCTTTCTTTGGAATGGACACAAATATGGATCTTTTCCAGTCAGTTGGCCAGGTAACTGTCTTCCAAATATCTTGGCATAGATGAGTAAGTATCTCCGTGTGGCATGCATTTGTTGAAATGCCTCAATGGGTATTCCACCAATTTCTGGAGCCTTGTTTTTTTGCCAGTTCCTTCAGTGTAGTTTCAATTTCTTCTTTCAATACCATTGGTTCTTGATCATATTCCACCTCCTAAAATAGACGAACATGGACCATTACTTTTTTGTACAGTGACTCTGTGTATTCCTTCTATCTTCTTTTGATACTTCCTGCATCATTCAACATTTTGTCCATAGAATCTTTCAACTCAAGGCTTAATATTTTTTCAGTTCTCTCAGCTTGAGAAATGCTGAGAATGTTCTTCCCTCTTGGTTTTCTAACTCCAGGTCTTTGCACATTTCATTATAATGATTGACTTTGTCTTCTCGAGCTGCTCTTTGAAATCTTCTCTTCAGTGCTTTTATCTTGTCATTTCTACCATTTGCTTTAGTTACTCTCCATTCAAGGACAAGTTTCAGAGTCTTCTTTTACATCTATTTTGGTCTTTTCTTCCTTTCCTATACTTTTAATGACTTTCTTCATGGATGATGTTCTTAATATCATCCCACAATTCATCTGGTTATCAGTGATTAGTGTTCAATGTGTCAAATCTGTTTTTCAGATGGTCTCTAAATTCAGGTGGGATGGAACCAAGGTCATGTTTTGGCTCTTGTAGACATGCTTTAATTTTCTTCAACTCCAACTTGACTTGCATACAAGTAGGTTTGTTCCACAGTCAGCTCCTGGCTTTGTTTGGGTTGAATATATTGAGCTCCTCCAGCATCTCTTCCCACAGAGATATTTGATCTGATTCTTGTGTATTCTGTCTGGCTCAGTCCACATCTATAGCCACTGTTTATGTTGTCAAAAAAAAAAGTGTTTGCAATGAATAAGTCATTGGTCTTGCAAAATTCTATCATGTGATCTCTGATGTCATTTCTATCACCAAGGCCATATTTTCCAACTACCCCTGATCCTTCTTTATTCCCGACATTAGCATTCCAGTTACCAATAGTAATCAATACATCTTAATTGCATATTTGGTCAATTTCAGACTGCAGAAGTTGGTAAAAATCTTTAATTTCCTTGTCTTTGGCTTTAGTGGTTGGTGTGTAAATTTGAATAATAGTAGTATTAACTGGTCTTCCTTGTAGGTGTATGGATATTATCCTATCATTTTACTTCAGGATAGATCTTGAAACTTTCTTTGCAATGATGAATGCCAAGCCATTTCTCTTCTATTTGTCACTCCTGGAATAATAGATTACATGATTGTCTGATTCAAAATGGCCATATCAGTCTATTTCAGTTTACTAATGCCTAGGATATTGATCTTTATGCATTCCATCTCATTTTTGACAACTTCCAATTTTCCTAGATTTATACTTCATACATTTCATTTTCCAATTATTAATGGATGTTTGTAGTTGTTTCTTCCCACTTTAATAGTGCCTGTCAGCAAATGGAGGTTCTGAAAGTTGTGTTCATCTGCATCATTAAGGTCAACTCTACTTTGAGGAGGCATCCCTTCCCCAGTTATATTTTGAGTGTATTTCAACTTGAGAGGCTCATCTTCTGGCACTATATCAGACAATGTTTCAGGGATATTCATAATGTTTTACAGTAATATAAACAAAACAAAACAAAAAACCTCACTTCCGTCAAGTTGAAATCAACTCAACAGTAGTGAATTCCAGTAATATATCAGACAGTTTTTCACTGCTGTTCAAAAAGTTTTCACTGGTCAATTCTTTGAGAAGTGGATGGCCTCCTCCTTCTTCTGAGTCTTAGTCTGGAAGCTTTGCTGAAACCTATCCACCATGGGTGACTCTGCTGGTATTTGAAATATTGGTGGCATAGCCTCCAACTTCACAACAACACACAAACCACCACAGTAAGACAAAATGACAGATGAGTGGTGGAAAATATCATGTCAGACATTAATAATACTGAAGATAAAAAAAATAATTAATAGGACATGATTCCTACCCTCTTATGACAAAGCCTCCTCCAGAAGGAAACATCAAAAGAAGATGGAAGTGAGAATGGCCAGACTTCATCTCACCTACTTTGGTCATGTTGTCAGAAAAGACCATTCTCTGGAGAAGGGTATCATGCTTGGTAAAGTGGAGGGTCAACAAAAGAGGGGAAGGCCCTCAACAAGATGGATTGACACAGTGGCTGCAGTGATGGGCTCAGATATAACAAGGATTGTGAGTCTGGCACAGGACAGGGTGGTATTTCATTCTGCTGTGCATAGGGTCCCTATGAATTGGAGATGAATCAGTGGCACATAACAACAACAACAACAACTTTGGTCATGTTGTCAAAAGAGATCATTCCCTGGAAAAAGATATCATGTTTGGTAAAATTGAGGGTCAACAAAAAATGGGAAGTCCCTCAACAAGATGGATTGACACACTGGCTGCAACAAGGGGCTCATGTATAGCAAGAATTGTGTGGCTGGCGCAGGACCAGGCATTGCTTTGTTCTGTTGCACATAGGGTCACTATAAGTTGGAGACAATTTGACAGCACCTAACAACAACCTCCAGAAATGTAACTACAGAGATCAGGTAATGAGGACCCTTCAGAATAAGCTTGGATGAAGATAGACTCAACAATGTGCCACGAATTAGGAAATTCAAAAAACCCTGCTTAACTCCCAGAAAAATCAGGCATTCATTTGCTGGTGTGACAACACTCAAAATTCTGGGCTTTCCTACTAGAAAATAAGAGCCTAACTTTTCCTAATTCTTAAGATACTCATATTAAGACATTAGGCAGACTAGGAAAAAGGACATATCAATCCACTTTTGAAAACACTGGCCACTTATAATCTTATAAATACAGTGAAACAATGTCTGATTTAGTGCCGGAAGATGAGCCTCTCAGGATGGAAGCCACTCAAAATATGACTAGGGAAGATCTAACTCCTCAAAGTAGAGTTAACTTTAATGATATGGATGGAGAAAAGTTTTGGGAGCCTTCATTTGCTGGTGTGGCAAGATTCAAAATGAAAAAAAAAAAAATAGCTTCAAACATTCATTAGTAATCAGAACATGGATTGTGTGAAGTGTAAGTCTAGGAAAATTGATTGTTGTAGAAAATGAAATGGAATGCATAAAGATTGATATCCTGGGCATTGGTGAGCTAAAACAGAATGGTATTGGCCATTTTGAATCAGATAATCATATGGTCTACTATACCAAGAATAAATTCAACAGGAATAGTGATGCATTCTCCATCAAAAGAGAGTATTTTAAGATCTATCCTGAAGCACAATACTGTCAAAATAAAATAATATCCATATGCCTATAAGGAACATCAGTTAATATGACTATTTATCAATTTACACACAAACCACTTTTAAAGGCAAAGATTAATAAATTGAAGGTTTTTTATCAAGTTCTACAGTCTAAAAATGACAAAACATGCAATCAAGAAAACCAGTAATTATCAATTACTGGTTATTAAAATACAAAAGTCAGAAACAAAGAAGAACTATCAGTAGTTGGATAATATGGCCTTGGTGATAGAATGACATCAGAGATCACATGATAGAATTTTTCAAGACCAACAATTTATTCCTTGCATATACCTTTTTTCAATAAGATTAATAGTTACTGTTGTTGTTGTTGTTGTTGCTGTTTGCCGTCGAGTCGGCCCCGACTCATAGCGACCCCTCCTTGGGTTTCCGAGGCCGTATCACTACGGAAGTAGGATTGCCCAACCTTCCTTCCGAGGAGTGGCTGGTGGGTTTGAACCGCCAGGCTTCTGGTTAGCAGTCAAGTGCCTTAGGCACTATGCTACCAGAGCTACTAAACACATGAATTGCACCAGATGGAATACAAAGAATTAAATCAACTATATGGAAAGAGACAATAGAGAAGCTCAATATCGTCAGTTAGAACAAGGCCAGAGCTTGACTATGCAACAAACAATCAATTGCTCATCTGTAAGTTTAGGTTGAAGCTGAAGAAATTAAAGCAAGTCCAAAAGAGCCAAGATATGACCTTCAGCATATCCCACTTGAATTTAGAGATCATCTGAAGAATAGGTGTGATGCTTTGAACACCAATGGTCCACATCAAATGAATTATGGGAAGACATTGAGGACATAATACATGAAGAAAGCAAAAGGCCATCAACAAGACAGGAAGAGAAGAACAGACCAAAATGGATATCAGAAAAGGATCTAAAGCTTCCTCTTGAACAAAGAGTAGCTAAAGCAAGCAGAAGAAATGACAAAATAAAAGAGATGAACAGAAGATTTCAAAGGGTGACTGGAGAAGACAAAGTAAAGTATTATAATGAAATGTGCAAAAACCTGGAGTTAGAAAATCAAAAGGGAAGAATGTGTTCTGCATTTCTCAAGCTGAAAGAACTGAAGAAAAAAAATTCAAGCCTCTAGTTGCAGTATGGAAGGATTCTAGGGGGAAAATATTGAATGATGCAGGAAGCATCAAAAGAAGATGGAAGGAGTACATAGAGTCACTGTATCAAAAGGAATTGGTTGACATTCAATCATTTCAGTAGGTAGCATGTAATCAAGTACCCATGGTATTGAAGGAAGAAGTCCAAGCTGCACTGAAGGCATTGGCGAAAAATAAGCCTCCAGAAAGTGATGTTAAGATGTTTCAACAAACAGCTGCAATGCTGGAAGTGCTCACTCACTTTTGCCAACAAATTTCAAAGAAAACTACCTGGCCAACTAATGAAAGAGATACATATTTGTGCCCACCCCAAAGAATGGTGATCCAACAAAACGCAGAAATTATCAAACAATATCATTAATATCACACACAAGGAAAATTTTGCTGAAGTTACTTCAAAAATGGTTGCAGCAGTATATTGACAAGGAACTACCAGAAATCCAAGGCAAGGTTCAGAAGGGGACATGGAATGAGAGATATCAATTCTTATGTCAGATAGATCTTGTTTGAAGTAAGTAATATGAGAAAGATGTTTACCTGTGTTTTATTGACTATGCAAAGGCATTCCACTGTATGGACCTTAACAAATTATGGATAATATTGTGAAGAATTGGAATTCCAGAACACTTAATTGTGCTCATGAGGAACCTGTACATAAAGCAAGAGCCATTTGTTTAGAAAGAAGGGGATACTGCATGGTTTAAAAATCAGGAAAGATGTGTATCAGCGTTGTATTCTTTCACCATATGTATTCAATCTGCATGCTGAGCAAATAATCAGAGAAGCTGGACTATATGAAAAAGAACATGATGTCAGGATTGGAGGAATACTCATTAACAACCTATAATATACAGATAACACAACGTCACTTGCTGAAAATGAACAAGACTTGAAGCACTTACTGAAGAAGATAAAAAACTACAGCTTTCGTTGTGGGTTACACCTCAACAGAAAGAAAACAAAAATCTCCACAACTGAACCAATAAGCATCATGAAAAATAGAGAAAAGTTTGAATAGTCAATAATTTAATTTTACTGGGATCCACAATCAATACCTATGGAAGCAGCAGTCAAGAAACTAAATAATGTATTGTACTGGGCAAATCTGCTAAAAAGGAGCTCTTTAAAGCACTGAACAGTAAAGAGATTACTTTGAAGACTAAGGTGCACCTGACCCAAAACATTGTCTTTTCAACAGCCTCATATGCATGTGAGAGGTGAACAATGAATAAGGACAACTTCAGAAAAATCCATGCCTTTGAATTACAGTGTTGGTGAAGAATACTGAATATACCATGTGCTGCCAGAAAAATGAAAAAATATGTCTTGGAAGAAGTACTGGCTGAATGCTCCTTAGAGCAATAATGGCCAGACTTAGATTTGTCTCTTGCACTTTGGTGCTGTTATCCAGAGGGACTGGTCCTTGGAAAAGGATATCACACTTGGTAAAATGGAGGGTCAGTGAAAAAAGGGAAGACCCTCAAGGAGATGGATTGGCACAGTGGTTGCAATGATGAGCTCAAGCATAGCAATGATTATGAGGATGGTGCAGGACAGGGAAATGTTTCATTCCACTCTACACAGGGTAGCTATGAGTAAAAACCAACTAGACAGCACTTAACAAGAAGATACTCACATATCATCCATAGAGATTTTACTAATATTAAGATGAGTTTTTTATATGGTATTAAGATAAAAGATTTTCTGTTTCTCTCTGGAGCTTCTCAAGGAGCTTTTGTTGACCATCTGAGTGTGTTAATCATTTGCCTCACTTAGGAGCTCCTAAGTCCACCCAGAAGCTCCTTGGAAGAAAGGCTTGGTGATCTGTTTTTGAAAAATCAGCCATTGATAACCCTATGGAACACTTTGATATACATGGGGTCACTATGAGTAGGAACTGAATTGACAATAACTGATTTTTATGAAATATTTTTATGAATTTTATCTTTTAGACCTCTGTGTCAGCTATATTTAGCCACATTTAAAATGAGAAAATAAGAATCAAAAAACTAAATGATTTGTTTAAGTCGCAAAGATAATAAACAGTATAACCAGGTCCCTGACAAATCTTATGAACTCTGTGGTGCCCACGCCAACATCTCACAGACACACCTAGGAGAGGAAGGCCTGGGTGTGTTCGTGTAGAGCAGTACAGGGAATTTGCCATAAAGTTTATTAGATTTAGTTAAAAATAAGGTTTAGACCTAGTACCACTTCCTATGTCAACTCTGCTTTAAAGATGTAAACAGGTGGTTTTCAATGGTCTTTTCAATGGTCTGTTTTAGGGACTTTCATGATATACAATTTCTGAAACTTTAAGAACAGCTATAAGATATGCTTATGTATGGACTTGCCAGAAAGAGAATTTTGGCTTTGGTTTTAAGAAAATCACTTACTTTAATGGGAGTTTCATGGAAGCAGAGACCTTTCTGTTGTTTGCATTTCTGTATGTCCAGTGCCTAGAACATAGGTGCTCATTGAATAAGTAAATAAAATTCCAAACAATATTTCAAAGATAGAAAATCAAAAGTAATTTTAAGAAGGAGAGTGTCTTAGGCTGAGTTCTCTAAAGAAGCAAAATTAGTGAAGTGTGTCTGGAGAGAGAGAGAGAGATTTATCTCAAGGAAATAGCTCAAGTGGTTGTAGAGGCCAGAAAATCCCAAGTCCTTGGCTCAGGTATCAGGCTGGAGATTTCTCCTGATTCATATAATTAGGGGTGCTGACAAATCCAAGATCAACAGATCTGACAGCAGGCTGCTGGCTCACAGGCTATAAAGGCTAATGAATCCCAAGAATTGGAGGTCAGAAGACAATGAGCTGGATGCAGGACCCAGACAAAACAAGTAACCTTTACGAGAATGTCCATATAGAAATAGATATAGATATAGATTATATAGATATAGATATAGGATGCAGGTCACACCCTCAAGGAACTCCATTTAAAACTGATTGGCTGACCATACCTGATAACATCATGGAGAATGATTACCTATTTACATAATTCCCAAATAACATCAATATATAACTGCCAAACTACATCATTACGTAACTGCCAAATCAATGAGAATCATGGCCCAGATAAATTGAAATACAACCTTAACCATTCACAGAGGGGGAATAGTAGATGAGTTTAAACCACTACATGATTAATGGGGCAGATAGTCATTTAGCAATCCATAAATTTTCTATTTAAAAAAAAGAAGGAAAGAAAAGAAATCACTGCCATCGAGTCACTTACAATTCATAGCAACTCCCATTGTGTTTCCAAGGTGGTAAATCTTTATGGAAGTATATTGCCTCATCTTCCTTCCATGGAGTGGTTAGTGGGTTTAAACCTCCAACCTCTGGTTAGCAGACAAATGCCTTAGGCACTGTGCCACCAGACCCCTTTAAATTTTCTTTAAGGGTAAAGAAAATAAATATCTTGACAATTCCAAGATAAATTCAATTGCCGTCAAGTTGATTCTAATCAATAGTGATCCTGTAGGACAGAGCAGAACTGCCCTTTAGGGTTTCCAAGGCTGAAATAGTTATGGAAGCAGATAGCCACATCTTTCTCCCACCGACTGGCTGATGGATTTGAACCTCCCACCTTTACTTAGCAGCTAAATGCTAACCACTACGCCACAGGACTCCTTTCAATTCCAAAATAAGGTACAATTATTAAAACTATGTGTCTCTTGAATATCATTAAGTTGTTATATTTATGTAAATAAAACTAAGGTAGCATAGTGCCTAAGGCATTTGACTGTTAACCAGAAGGCTAGCAGTTCAAACCCATCAGCCACTCCTCGGAAGGAAAGTTGTGCAATCTAGTTCCGTAGTGATACCGCCTGGGAAACCCAAGGAGGGGTCGCTATGAGTCGGGTCCAACTCGACAGCACATAACAACAACATGCCTTTAGAACTTTGAAGAAGTGCTTGATGTCAGAACTGAGCTAGAAAAAAATACAGCTACAGTGATATAAAATAAATGATTAAATAAACAAATAAATGAAGAGCAAGAGACAGCTTTTCCTTTAGAACAATTTACAATTAATAAATGTAGAAGGAAAGAAAGAAATAGAAAATCACCATTACAATCCTATACTAAAAGCTACTGCATACAAGATCCAGGGAAGAATGTTAAAACTAATTAGTGAAAGATTAAGGAAAACATGATATTTACATAACCTCAAAGTATCTCACCCAAAATAGCCAATAATTACAAAGGAAAAAATGGCTGAGTAGTATACAGAACATGTTTGTTCTATTTGTGTAATTCTTTTGTAGGTCTAGGAGCTCTGGTAGCATAGTGCCTAAGGCATTTGACTGATAACCAGAAGGCAGGCAGTACAAACCCACCAGCCACTCCTCAGAAGGAAGGTTGGGCAATCTACATCCGTAGTGATACTGCCTCGGAAACCCAAGGAGGGGTTGCTATGAGTTGGATTCGACTCCAGGGCAGTGAGTTTGGTTTTTTTTTTTTTTTTGGATTGTAAGTCTAAAATTATTTCAAAATAAAAAGTTAAAAGTTGTATCATGACAGACTTCATTTAGATAAGATGGTTAGAAAAGGTCTTTTCCAGAAATTTTTATCCATAAATTTGCAAAGATATGCAGCCGGGTTGTATCCTTTCACCTTATTTATTCAAATAACCTATGAAACTGGACTGTATGAAGACTGTATTCAGCATCAGGACATGAGGAAGACTCCTTATCAACTTGTGATATGCAGATGACATAACCTTTTTTGCTGAAATTAAAGACTACTTGAAACACTTAGTGATGAAAGTCATAGATTTATGTCTTCTGTATGAATTACACCTGAACAGAAAGGGGAAAAAAAAATCCTCATAACTAGACCAGGAAACAACATCATAAAAATTAAGAAGAAATTGAAATCGTCAATGATTTCATTCTACTTGGATCAACAATTGACATCCATGGAAGCAGCAGTGAAGAAATCAAATGATGTATTGCATTGGGAAATTGTAAAGCAAAAGATCTCTTTAAAATTTTAAAAAGCAAAAATGTTACTTTGATGAGTAAAGCGATATGACCCAAACCATGATCTTTACAACTGACTCATATGTATGAGAAAGCTGAACAATGAAAGAGGAAAACAGAAGATTTAATGCATTTGAATTGTGGTGTTGGCAAAGAATATTGAATATATTGTGGATTATCAGGAGAAAATGAACAAATCAGTCCTAGAAGAAAGGCAATCAGAATGCTCCATAGAAATGAGTATGGCAAGACTTCAGCTCCCTTAATTTGGACAATCTCCAGAAAAGGATCATTAATAAATTAATAAAATTAATTGTCTAGGGATAAATTAATAAATTGTATTGATTTAAAACACAATAATGTGTTCTCCAATGTGTAGATGGTTAGGCAGAACTATACTAGTAGTTTGGTAAAGTGGAGAGTCATTGAAAGCAAGAGAAGCCTTCAATGAAATGGATTGACACTAGTTACAACAACAGACTCACACATACCTGTGTTGGTACAGGACCAGGCGATGGTTAGTTCTGTTATATATAAGATCCCCATGAGTTGGAGCCAACTGGATAGTAATAACAACTTCCAGAGAACTATGTTTATACAGGGATTTAAAGCATGGAAAAATGACAGCTTATCTCATCCAAATGACCCATAATATTATATTTCTTTGATAATTCAAAAAAAACTGATATTAAAAATAATATAAATTTTTAATATTATTTATAATATATGGTTTATAATTTTTAAAGTAAAATTTAAAATAATATAAGTTATGTGAGTCTGTTGTTGTGACTACTGTGTCAATCCATTTCCTTAAGGGCTTCTCTTGCTTTCAATATTGAAAATGTTTTTACATTAACATTTTCAGTTTCAGAGCATTACATTAAGATTTGTAGTGATGATTTAGGTTAGAAATAATGTATCTAGAAGATTGTGAATTTGTCATGAACGTGTGTGTGACTGAGATAATAAATGATCAAAAAATGTAAAAACTTGGAAATATAACTTTGTTTTCTTAGTTATATAATAAATATGATGACCATATATTTAATTTACTTAAGTTCTAGTTAGTAATAAGTAGTAAATGTTGTTGTTGTTATGTGCCATTGAGTCGGACCCAACTCATAGTGACACCTCCTTGGGTTTCCGAGGCAGTATCACTACAGAAATAGATTGTCCAACCTTCCTTCCGAAGTGTGGCTGGTGGGTTTGAACCACCAGCCTTCTGCTTAGCAGTCAAGTCCCTTAGGCACTATGCTACCAGAGCTCCTAAGTAGTAAGTATGTCATGATAATTTCAAAATGAAACAAAAGGAGATGTTAAATTCTACTCCAGTGTTTTCTCTCCATATCCTATTGTAGGTCATTTCCTCATCATTCGTTTGGTCTTTTCCAAAGTTATCTTTTCCCTCTAAAATAAAACAAACTTAAACAAACCAAACCAAACACACTGCCATCAAATCAGATCCTTGGGTTTCCGAGACGGTATCACTACGGAAGTAGATTGCCCAACCTTCCTTCCGAGGAGTGGCTGGTGGGTTTGAACCGCCCGCCTTCTGGAGGCACTTATTATTTAGAAACCATATACTGTAGTCAGGTCATTCAGGGGCATAATGATGGAAGCAATTCTTTTGAAGATGCATTCATTCTCAACCTAATCAGACCCAATATTTCTTTTTATATGAAATATATTGCAATGGCCCCTTTATATTCTTAAATTTAAATTCACAGATAATATAACCAACACATACACAATTCCAAATGTGTTTACAGTTCCACACTGTAATAATAATAATAAAAGAATGATGAGAAAATTAATATAATAATATGTTCTCCAGTGTGTAGATGGTTGGGCAGAACTATACTAGAAAAGGAGCTCTGGTAGCATATGCCTAAGGCACTTGACTGCTAACCAGAAGCCTGGCAGTTCAAACCCACCAGCCACTCCTGGGAAGGAAGGTTGGGCAATCTACTTCCGTAGTGATACTGCCTTGGAAACCCAAGGAGGGGTCGCTATGAGTCAGATTCGACTTGACGGCATTGGGTTATACTCGAAAACACAACAAAGTAGTCAAGACACTTAAGTTGTGCATAAATCTCTGTGACTGCCACTGCTACAAATGCAGACCAACACAAGAGTGTATTAGCAACTCAAATTCCATACGGACTATGCTGTTGGAACATCATTTCCTGGATGTTGAACAACTTTTTGAAAATTCCAAAGAAAGCAAATTAAAATGTTCTCCCAAGCTATGCATAATGATTGCTATAAAATATAACATCTGTTAACATTTCATACCTGTATCTTTAATTGGTACAGAAAATACTATGCTGTGTATGTAAAAAGTGTTAGAATCTAGGTTTTTAAAACTACTAACAGGTTTTGGTCTGTATGAATGTTCAATGTGATATTCAAAAGTAGTCATGCTAGATGTAAATCTTTTGTTGTGTGGGGTCTTTGTACCCATTGCAGGATGTTAGGCATTTTAGCATAGAGTCTAAGGCACTTGACTGCTAACCAGAAGGCTGGTGGTTCAAACCCACCAGCCACTCTGCAGAAAGAAAGTTGGGCAACCTACTTCCGTAGTGATACCACCTCAGAAACCCAAGAAGGGATCACTATGAGTCAGCTTCGACAGCACATAACAACAACATAGATAAATGTGAGTAGAGTTCCTCCTATCATTTTCACAATTAAAAACATCTCCATAGATTTCCAAAAGGCACCTAGGATATTAAAACCACTAATATGGACTAGTTGTCATTTAGACAAGGAAGTTGAGGCTCAGAGTGCTTGAATTTGTCCATGGTTACCAAGCTAGTTAAAGATCACACTAATGCTAGAATCACATATGTCTCTTCTGACTATACAGTGCTTTTTCTCTTCCATTCCTTCAGTACTTGGTATTCAATATGTAAATTAGAACTTTCCCATGCTCCATCAACACTAAATAACAAAAACTGCTGCCTCTCTTGAAAACTGTATCTGTTTATCTTCTCCCTTGAGATCTATTAGCTGCAAGAGCCAAAAGCAATCTTTCTAACATTCTCTGTGAATCAGCTTTCAGCCGCCCTGCCCCCCACTCCTGCTCCTTCCCTCCTGTACTTTAGCTCCAAGACAAGACTACAAAGATACTCAGGGATGCACACCTCAAACTAGGAAGTAGGTAGGATTATTTTAACCAAATATTTCTAAGCACTGTATGTGGCCTTTTTTCTACTAAGGAAAAACAGGTCAAGGTTTCTCAGGGTTTCTAGTAGCATTCTCTGAACCAGTGGTTTTAAACTCTTTCATTTGGCACCATTTGTAGAATTGGTTCTAAACTGGCAGAAACTTGAGAGACCAGGACAGAGGGGGAGGTATGAGGATTGCCTCACAATTTAAAGTAACAGATGTTAGCACACCATTGATCATAGATGTGAATACAATGCCATCTGAGCCTTTCTCAGTGCATGATGTATTTCTGATCATTCATAAAACCATAAATGTATTAGATACTTCCAAGTAACTTCATATTGATGAAAAGATTACCCAAAGAAAAACCAAGCTTTGTCACACCAGATACCTTTTATGTATGTACTAGTGTTATATTACATAAAGCTATTGTGCATATCAGTTTCATTCTATGACTTTTTGGTATTGAACACAGTTCTTTATGCATGTAGGAATAGATTCTGGGGAATTTTTTCTGAATATTAACATTGGCAGAATCTCTGAATAACCAATCAAAATGAAATGGGCTTTTATTCCCAACAATTCTGTAGACACTTTCAGATGAATTAGACACAAACCTGATCCTATATAAAGTAGAATTGAAAAGACCTAATTTAAGGCTCATGAAATTATTTCTGAAATAATGTCTTATCATGTGAAATTTAAAATGTTTCTCAGAGACATATTTGTGCTATATTAAAACCCATCAACGTTATGACTTATTAGAGATTCTACTGAGATGACTCCTAACACAAAGTAAATTCCAATATTAAGAAGGATTAACATTCAGAGAAAAGATTCAAAAGGTATTTTGTTCATCAAAGAATAAGTGCTTCAGAAAGTATTAGAAAGTAATAAATGGGAAGTCAGTACCTTTAAAATGTGAGCTTTTGAACTAAACAATTAACAAAACACCAGATTCTATTTTTTGGCTTAAAGAGTATAGTTTTATGTCTACTGATTTGAACATCAGGAGAAAATGATTTTTTGTTTTGTTTTGTTTTAGCACAAACTCAATGCCCCACAAACACAACTTTCCCCTTTTCCCCCTCCCTCCTTCTCCTGGTGACCACTAATAATCTTTGGTCTCTCTCTCTCTCTCTCTCTCTATATATATATATATATATATATATTTTTTTTTTAACCTATCTAGGAATTTAGCATCTGACAAAATGTTTTTAATATATATAAGACAGTCTTTCTTTCTTCCTCCCTCTTTTTTATTTCATTTTGTGTGCTTTTACTACACACATACACAAAACTGAAACAACCATAGTATGGGACCAGCCTAATTCTTTATCGCTAAAACACAGACTTATTAAATCATATTCTTACTCAATGGAGATATCTATAAATTCAAAAAAGACTGTTGTTGTTGTAGTTAGGTGCCATGGAGTCTGCTCCCACTCAAAGCGACCCTATGTACAACAGAACAAAACACTGCCTGTCCTGTGCCAGCCTCACAATCCTTGTTGTACCTGAGCCCATCATTACAGCCACTGTGTCAATCCATCTCGTTGAAGGCCTCCCCCTTTTTGTTGACCCTCCACTTTACCAAACATGATATCCTTCTCCAGGGAATGGTCCCTTCTGACAACATGATCAAAGTAGGTGAGATGAAGTTTGGCCGTTCTCACTTCCAAGGAGCATTCTGGCTGCACTTTGTCCAGGACAGATTTCTTAGTTCTTCTGGCAGTCCGTGGTACCTTCAGTATTCTTTGCCAACACCACAACTCAAAAGTACCAACTCTTCTTCGCTCTTCCTTGTCATCGTCCAGCTCCATCCATATGAGCCAACTGAAAATACCATGGCTTGGGTTAGGCACACATCAAGGAGACATCTTTGCTCTTCAGCACTTGAAAGAAGTCTTTTGCAGTAGATTTGTCCAGTACAATATGTTGTCTGACATCTTGACTGCTGTTTCCATTGGTATTGATTGTGGAACCAAGTAACGTGAAATCTTTAACAACTTTAATCTTTTCTACACTTATTGTAATGCTGCTTATCGGTCCAGTTGTGAGGAATTTCGTTTTCTTTATGTTGAAATGTAATGCATAGTGCAGACTGAAGTCTTTAATCTTCATCAGCAAGTGCTTCAAGTCATCCTCACTTTCAACAAGCAGGGTTTTGTCATCTGCATATCACAGATTGTTAATGAGTCTTCCTTCAATCCTGATGCCACATTCATCTTCATATAATCCAGCTTCTCAGATTATTTGCTCAGCATACAGATTGAATAAGTATGGTAAAAGGATACAACCCTAATGCACTCCCTTCCTGATTTTAAACCATGTAGCGTCCCCTTGTTCTGTTTGAACAGACTCCTGGTCTATATATAGGTTCCTGATGAGCACAATCAAGTGCAATACATTGTCTAACATTCTTCTCAATGTTGTCCATAATTTGATATGATCCACATAAGAAAGATACACTTAGCTTTATTTTCCTCTATGTGAGAGACAGAGATACATGCTAGGCATTAGAATATCAAAATATATAATATAAAATTACTGCTCTGGTATAGCTCAAGGATGAACAAAATGATGACTATAGGTAATCTCCAAGTAAGTTCCTTGGCTTATTTTCACTGAGTAATTGCATCTAACCCCATGGCTTCAACAACCACTTAAACTCAACCAACTCAGTGCTGTCAAGTCGATCTGACTCATAGTGACCCCTCCTTGGGTTTCCCAGGCAGTATCTCTACGGAAGTAGATTGCCCAACCTTCCTTCTGAGGAGTGGCTGGTGGGTTTGAACTACCAGCCTTCTGGTTAGCAGTCAAATGCCTTAAGCACTAACAACCACTTGCATACCAATAATTAATCTCCACCTGGACCCCCAACATGCACACATACACCCGAGCTCCACCTCTGGAAAGAATTTGGGCTCTCTTCTATATTCCTGTCTAGATCCACCAAAGCAGTAGCTCTCTAGTCACCCACCTGGGATTCATTCTAAAGCATGCTTGCACTCAAACTCACTTGTGCACTCCCTTGCTCACTCACTCTTTTCACCCAGGGACTGCAAAGGTAAATAATGAGACACAGCACCTGCCTAGCCAACAAAAAACCAAATCCACTGTCAGCAAGTCAATTCTGACTCATAGCAACCTTACAGGAGAGAGAAGAACTGTCCATAGTGTTTCTAAGGCTGTAAATTTTTACTGCCACAGACTGCATTATCTTTCTGCTGCATAGCCACTGGTAGGTTTGAACTGCCAGTCTTTTGGTAACAGCCCAGGGCTTTAACCAGAGCTCCTTTGCCAACTCTGCCTGAAAGAAATCTTAATTTCATAAGAGAAAATCTTCACCTGTTCAGTGGAGTTTATAATTTACTTTGGGAGCTTATGGGAAATGTGGGTAGGGATAGTACCAAAAATAACTGTAGCCTAATTGAAGTTTTTATTTTTGTCTGCTTAGTATTACATTTTATTTTTATATCTTTTTTATCCTGACTGTAGATCTAACCAAATTGTAATTATACTCCTCTGAGGTTATTTTGTTATGGCTTACCTTGAACATACATGGTGCCATTGCTGCTATTCTTTAACCAATAACGCATTGGGTGAAATTCCAGGAACAGGTCTCATCCTATCTTCAGATCTGTCTGCAGTCCTCTACCAAAATAATCCCACTGTGCCAATATGCTTGCTCATTGTGTCTTCCCACCTGTGATGAAATCCAGCAGGCATCATAATATGAAGCTCTGGTCCAAAGTTTGATCTGCTAGCTATTATTTGACTTTCTAATGCATCATTTGGCATGGTTCTTTATGCACTATAACTTGAGGATATTCTGCTAATAAGTTGTACCCTCTTGTAAAATATCAGAATTAGGAAGACTAACCACTAATTTTATTAATTAGTCATGCTTACAAAATTGTGCTTAAGTGCATACAAACCATAAAACTCTAAACTCAGCTGGTCAGGAAGACAATACCCTATAAAATTAGGGAAGAAGGAAGAAAAAAATACCCATGAAATAGCATTTAAGAGAAAGCATAATTTTCTTAACTAGAAAATAGATGTCACTTGTAATCATGAAAATGTAATATTGATTTTTAAAAACTAATAAAGTATATATATCCTAGAAAGTGATTTTTAAAGGCAGGCTGCTAAACTGCATTGTGCTGTTAAATAAGCATTTATACAATTCTGTGTCAAGTAACTGTAACAGTGGAAAATCAGTTAATGAAGCTTCAGAAAAAATAAAATTGACCTGGGAATACTATAGGAAAGCTAAGAAAACAAGCTGTTTTTCATCTACTTAAGCAATTCAGTGACTGCATTTTGATTACCAAGTCAAAGTTAGCACACATTTCCCTAGAATCTGATTAGCCTAGAGCTCTTTTTATAAGAACATAGAAATTCTTTTCATTGTTGTTATAAAAATTATATGGGACACCTAA
This sequence comes from Orycteropus afer afer, assembly GCF_000298275.1. Classification (NCBI taxonomy): domain Eukaryota; kingdom Metazoa; phylum Chordata; class Mammalia; order Tubulidentata; family Orycteropodidae; genus Orycteropus; species Orycteropus afer. The sequence goes on along the minus strand of NW_006921638.1, from coordinate 12,082,179 downwards.
TAATAGAAATCCCACTTTGCACTTTAATGAAAAGGGTGACCTTGGTTTACCAAATAAAATGAAAAAAATAACAGTCTGATTTCTTCTGGTGAAAGTCAATAGATTTTTTAGTAATCTAAGTGCTTATGTCTCCTTCATCTCTAAGGTAAGAAATCATCTAATCATGATCATTTTTTTTATTCTAAATTTTATTTATTTGCTTGTTTTGTACATAACACATAAGAGTTATTCAGGAGCCAATTGTTTAATTAAACCATGAATGACTCAACCTAATTTGTCATGATCATGATACTGAGCACTAATGCCACCATTCAGCTGAGGTTTTCAGGTCTTGTGATATTTTTTTCAACTCTGTTTTACTGAGTTTTAACACCAAGTGAGTGGTAGATAAAATAGAAAGATCATATTTTTGTTACTTATTAAGCATCAATGTTTTAAGATGTCATTTTTTCATTTGCATAAAAAAGGCCATTTTCATTTGACAATTAAAAAGAAAAAACAGAAGTGATCATTATTGTTTATTCATTTAACAATCATTTATTAAAGGTTCGCTCTATACCAGTGTGTCAGAATGCAGTTCTTTTGTCCAACACACAGTGGCTTAAGCCAGAAGATATATTGTTGACTCAAGTAACTGAAAAATACAAGAACAGAATAGTCTTTGTTAATGGACTATTGAAACTACCAGGACCTAGTTTCTCTTCCTCACTCACCAAAGTCTGCTTCTTTTGGGTTAAGCCCATTCTCAGATCACCTCTCCCTTAGGAGTAGTAATGTAGCTACAGAAGTTCCCTAGACTATATCCTTTCAGGTCAAAATCTAGAGCCAAGGAGAAAGTCTTCTTCCCTGAAGACACTTTTCAAAGACCAGAATTTAATACCTATGGATAAAGGGTTAACAAAACCATTTCCTTTGTTGAATATGAATCTAACTTTTGTTATCCTAGCAACTTGATAAGAGCTCAAGGTCAAACATATTGCCAGACAACATTGCTTACAATAAGAATGACCCTCATTGGCAAACTGTACTTGGACCTGGATGACCCATAAATCAACTGATGGGACTGCCATGCTTCCTTCAGTGCAGTGACTCTTGTACTGTCATTTCCTTTGCAGAGATTCTAGAAGCTAATCCTGTAGAGTTGTTACAAAAGATATTGGTTTTTATGGGGCAGGACTTCTACACATGTCCAATGTGGATCTTGTTTCCCTGCAGCTTAGCTGTATTGCTATGCTGGACTCCTGTAAAGACTCTTGCAAAAAAAAGAATATCTAATTGGCAAGCTGTATTTTCCTTCCTATAATGTTGGTATTAGATTGGTAATAAATGGGTATCAAGGAAAGCCTATGGAAATGAATTTAAATATCTAGTTGAGCTGTGAAGATCCACTGTTACATGTTACAATGCCTACCTTTGAAATAATAACTATAGCCAGGGGAACAGAAATGACTAATTGGAAAAAGCTTAGGTTACATGTTCCACTCTTAGAACAAAGGATGTTGAGCTGCTTCACCAAAAGTACAGGGATTGACAATGATGCAGTAATGGTTCCCCTGAAGCCCAAAAGAATTCTCCACCAAAAGGAAGAGAGAGTCAATGCTCAGCAGCCAAAGTAAAAACTGTTTACTATGCAATTCACTCCTTCCCATTTACTGTACTGAAAGCAGGTGGGACTCGAATTCTTGCCTCAACCAAATGACAAATAAGGGTCAAACATATTGCTAGACAACATTGCTTACAATAAGAATGATCTCTCGGAGGCAGGGCAAGATGGCGGACTAGGCAGAAGGATTGCACAGACCCTCTTCAACAAAGAAAAGGGAAACCAATTAACACAGACACAG
>NW_006921638.1:12057237-12072816 GCF_000298275.1 Orycteropus afer afer | reverse complement strand
TATATGTGAACTGCTGTATGAAAAGTGAATTTACTCTGTAAATCTTCACCCAAATCCTAAAAAAAAAAAAAAAAAAATGAATGATCTCTCAGAGATCTGTGAGTACACATGCAAAGTTGCACATATTAAAATTTCAAGTGCTTTAAGTATACAATAAGCCATTGGTGTTACCCCATTACAAACGATAATCTATGACTAAATTTGGCTTCCTTATTAGGAGTCCCATCAAAAGATTTAGCAATTAACAAAATCCTCTGATGTCTTTGTTAAAGTTTGCTTTCTTCCTATCAAATTCGTTAAAGTGAAAAATTTGAAATTAATTTCCACCCAAGAGGCAGTAAAAAAAGTCAAAGCACAGACTGTTTATGAAGGATATGCAGGTTTCAAGCCTTTTGCCACTAACTAGCTATTAATCTTATGTTAAACAAACAAACAAACAACTCACTGCCATCAAGTTGTTTCCAACTTATAGTGACCCCCATTGGGTTTCTGAGGCAATAAATCTTTACAGAAGTAGATCATCCAGTCTTCTTTCCACGGAGCAGCTGGTGGGTTTGAACCTCTGACCTTCTGGTTAGCAGTCAAGTCTCTTATCCACTACACCACCAGATTTTATGTTAAAACCAAACAAAACTCACTGCCATTGAGTCAGATCCAACTCATAGCAACCCCTCTGTGAGTTTCTGAGGTGATATCACTACAGAAGTAGATCTCCCAACCTTCCTTCCAAGAAGTGACTGGTAGGTTTGAACTGCCAGCCTTCTGATTAGCAGTCAAAATGCCTTAGGCACTACACCACCAGAGCTCCCTAGATCTTGTGTTAGTTAAGTTAAATCTGTTTCTCAGTTTGTTCATTAGGAAAATGAGGATGATGCCTACCTCAGTGTGTTACTTTGAGAAGTACATGAGTAAAAAATACATGTAAAATACAACAGTGCCTGGCACAAAGGAAAATGCAGCAAGCATTATCTAATATTATCACCGTCATCATCATCCTCCTCATAATTGTAAAATCTGATGTATATAAGCTTATATCAGCCAGACGTTTTTTCTTACTTGTAGTCACTTTCACAAAGTAATAAAATTTTGTGACTTTGGGGAATAGTAATTAAGTAAAAGAGAAAGTTCTCTTTAATGACATTTGAAAAGGTTGTTAACTTGTAGCACAATGATATACAGAAATGTGATTCTAGTGAAAGACAATTGTGCAAATATTTCTATGCTCTGAAATTTGGGGTGCTGAAAGGATCTCAGGGATCTATCCCTGATAACTGTCAAGGATTTGGCAAAATGAGGTCACCAAATATACCTCAGGATCAATAATAAACCTGAATTGTTGTTGTTAGGTGCCTTCGAGTCATTCCCAACTCATAGTGACCCTATGCACAGCAGAATGAAACACAGTTTCGTTCCAGCCATCTCCATGATCCTTGCTATACTTGAGCCCATCACAGCAGCCACTGTGTCAATTCATCTTGCTGGGGGCCTTTCCCTCCTTTGTCAACCATCCCCCTTACCAACCATGACCTCCTTCTTCAGGGAATGGTTCCTTCTGACAACATGACCAAAGTAGGTTAGATGAGATTTGGCCATTCTCGCCTCCAAGGAGCATTCCGGCTGCATTTCCTCTAAGACAGATTTGTTAGATCTTTTAGCAGTCCACAGTACTCCCAGCATTCTTCGCCAGCACCACAACTCAAAATGATCAATTCTTCTTCGGTCTTCATTATTCATTGTCCAGCTCTCACATGCATATGAGGTGATTGAAAATACCATGGCTTGTGTCAGGTGCACCTGAGTCCTCAAGGAGACTTCAGCACTTGAAAGAGGTCCTTTGCAGCTGATTAATCCAGTGCCTAAGGCACTTGACTGTTAGCCAGAAGGCTGGCGGTTCAAACCCACCAGCCACCTCGGAAGGAAGATGAGGCAATCTACTTCCATGGTGATACTGCCTTGGAAACCCAAGGAGGGGTCACTATGAGTCGGGTCCCACTCAATGGCAAACAATGATGAATGACAACATGTAGTCTGATGTCCTGACTGCTGATTCCATTGGTATCGATTATAGAACCAAACATTATGAAGTCTTTGACAACTTCAATCTTTTCTCCATTTATCATGATGCTGCTTATTGGTCCAGTTGTGAGGATTTTTGTTTTCTTTATATTGAGATGTAATCCATACTGCAGACTGTATTCTTCGATCTTCATCAGTAAATGCTTTAAGTCATCCTCACTTTCAGCAAGCAAAGTGGTGTCATCAGCATATCATAGGTTGTTAATGATTTTTTCCTCTAATCTTGTTGCCACATTCTTCATACAGTCCAGCTTCTCGGATTATTTGCTCAGCATACAGATTGAATAAGTATGGTGAAAGGATACAACCCTGATGCACTCCCTTCTTGATTTAACACCATGCAGTGTCCCCTTGTTCTGTTGAATGACAGCTTCCTGATCTATGTACAGGTTCCTCACGAGTACAATTAAGTGTTCTGGGATTCCCAGGCTACTCAATGTTACCCATAATTTTTTATGACCCACACAATCAAATGTTTTTACATAGTCAATAAGACATAAGTAAACATCCTTCTGGTATTCTTTGCTTTGAGCCAAGATCCATCTGACATCAGCAATGATATCCCTTCTTCCATGTCCTGTTCTGAATCCAGCTTGCATTTTTGGAAGTTCTCTGACAATATATTGGTGCAATCATTTTTAAATTATCTTCAGTAAGATTTTACCTATGTGTGATATTAATGATATTGTTCAAAAATTTCCACATTCTGTACAATCACCTTTCTTTGGAATGGGTACAAATATGGATCTCTTCCAATCAGTCGGCCAGGGAGCTGTGTTCCAAATTTCTTGGCATAACCGAGTGAGTGCCTCCAGTGGGGCATCCATTTGTTGAAACATCTCAATGGGTATCCCATCAATTCCTGGACTCTTGTTCTTCACCAATTCCTTCAGAGCAGCTTCAATTTCTTCCTTTAATACCATTGGTTCTTGGTCACATGTCACCTCCCAAAATGGATGAAAATCAAGCAGGTCTTCATGGTACAATGAATCTATGTATTCCTTCCATCTTCTTTTGATGCTTCCTGCATCATTCAATATTTTGCCAATAGAATTCTTCAATATTGCAACTCAAGGTTTACATTTTTTCCTCAGTTCTTTCAGCTTGAGAAATGTTGAGTGTGTTCTTCCCTTTTGGTTTTCTAACTCCAGGTTTTTGCATGTTTCATTATAGTAATTGCGTTTGTCTGCTTGAGCTGCTCTTAGCAATCTTCTGTTCAGCTCTTTTATCTTGTCATTTCTTCCATTTGCTTTAGCTACTCTCCACTCAAGGGCATGTTTCAGAGTCTCTTCTGACACCCATTTTGGTTTTTTCTTCCTTTCTCATCTTTTAAATGACCTCTTGCTTTCTTCATGGATGATGCTCTTGATGTCATCCCATAATTCTTCTGGTTTTCAGTCATTGATATTCAATGCATCAAATCTATTCTTTAGCTGGTCTCTAAATTCAAGAGCGATACATTGAAGGTCATATTGTGGTTCTTGTGGATGTGTTTTAATTGTCTTCAAGTTGAATTTGCATATGAGCAGTTGATGGTCTACTCCACAATCAGCTCCTGGCCTTGTTTTGGCTAAAGGTATTGAGTTTTCCATCACCCCTTGCCACAGATGTAGTCAATCTGATTCCTGTGTACTCTATCTGGTGAAGTCCATGTGTATAGCCACTGTTTGTATTGTTAAAAAAAGGTATTTGCAATGAATAAGTCATTGGTCCTGCAAAATTCTATGATGCTGTCTCCAGCGTTATTTCTGTCACCAAGGCCAAATTTTCCAACTACCAGTATTTCTTCTTTGTTTCCACATTTTGCATTCCAGTCCTCAGTGATAATTAACACATCTTGATTGCATTTTTGGTCCATTTCAGACTGCAGAAGTTGATAAAAATCTTCAATTTCTTCATCTTTCACTTTGGGAGTTGGTGCATAAATTTGAATAATCATAGTATTAACTGGTCTTCCTTGTACGTGTATAGATATTATCCTGTCACTGAAAACATTGTACTTTAGGACAGATCTTGAAACATAATTTGTGATGATGAATGCCACACCATTCCTCTTCAAACTGTCATTCCTGGCATAGTAGTTCATATGGCCATCTGAAGGAGCTCTGGTAGCATAGTGCCTAAGGCACTTGACTGCTAACCAGAAGGCTGGCAGTTCAAACCAACCAGCCACTCCTTGGAAGGAAGGCTGGGCAATCTACTTCCATAGTGATACTGCCTTGGAAACCCAAGGAGGGGTCGCTATGAGTTGGGTCTGACTGGATGGCACATAACAACAACAACATGGTCATCTGATGATTCAAAATGGCCAAAACCAGTCCATTTCACCTCACAAATGCCTAGGATATCAATCTTAATGGACCTCATTTTATTTTTGACAACTTCCAATTTTCCTAGATTCATACTTCGTACATTCCATGTTCTGATTATTAATGGATGTTTTCCACTGTTTCTCCTCAAACTGAGTCATGCCGTGTCAGCAAATGGAGGTCCTGAAATCTTTATTTTGTCCATATCGTTAAGGTAGGTTCTACTCTGATGATGCAGCTCTTTCCCATTCATATTTCGAGTGCCTTCCAACCTAAGGGGCTGGTCTTCCTGCTATATCAGACATTGTAGCAGGGCTATTCATAAAGTTGCCCAGTAACATATCAGACAGTGTTTCTCTGCTATTCATAGGGTTTTCCCTGGCCAATTTTTTGAGAAGCTGATTGCCTCTTCCTTCTTCCTCGTATGTCTCAGTCTGTAAGCTGCTTTGAAACCTGTGCTCCATGTGCAACCCTGCTGGCATTTGAAACACCAGTAGCACAGCCTCAAACCTCACAGCAACATGCAAGCCACCACAGTATGACAAACTGACAGACAAGTTTGTCTTCCTCAGCTGTTCAAAACCTCTCTGCCCTCCCCTTACCTGGATCCTGCAGCTCTATCATCCCTGGGTTTCCCCCCCTTCCTGCCTCTTGGGTGTGTGGTCTGTCTCCCTCCCCTTACCTGGATCCCATGGCTCTGTCTCAGCCCCAGCTCCTCCCCTACCTCCCGTGTCTGCTTGCTTGGTCTGTCTGCTTACCCTTTCCTGGGTTCCCATGGCTCTGTCTCCACCCCAGCTCCTCCTGAATTGGGTAAATTCCATGTCATTTTCATAAACAACACTGCAGGCCTCATTATGTGCTAAGCAGTGTCCTAGAGAAGTTCAAAGCCTAGTGGGAGAGAAAGACATATAAATAAGGATATGCAATGCAGAGTGCTAAATGCTGCATGGGGGCATGCACTGGGTATTATCTTCCTACAGAGGAAGGGATTAAAACCTGAGATACCTTCTAGCCAGATTATATTCACTCCATTCCACTTCACTACTCTTCTGTGCCTATCTGTAAGGATACAGTTAAATACCTGCCCTTCCTACTTCTCAGACTGATGTTAATTGAGCTTTTCTGAACTAACAAAAAAAAGGGGGGGCGGGGAAGAAGATTGTCAATGAGATGATCACAGCTTCCTGCAATCTGCTTTTGTTTTTGCTAGGAGAAAAGGAACACAAACATGGTATTGTCATTACAGTCATGCATCACTTAACATGCACAATACATTCTATGAACTAAGATATCATGTGATTTGGACATTATGTGAACACCATATCATAGTCTGGTTCTGCTTTTCTTTAAGCATCTCAACCGAGCTGAGAGGGATGCAACTCACTTTTGTGTTTTGTCCTTAATCTATCTCACTGGCAATCTCTCTATATCTATAAAGTTCCCTCTTGCATTTTTGTTAGTCTTGTAGTTTTCAGTGGAGCTGATCACTTAATAGCTTAGAGAAATTTATTTGTTTTTGAGGATCATCATGATTGTCACGTGAAACCTGCCTAAATTGCAAGCAATAGCATTCACTGATTTTCCATGTTCATGTTGCTTAATAATCTTTTGTTTCACTTCCACATCAAATACTTTTCCTTTGCCTCTTGCTGCTGATATCACAAGTACTAGTTTTTCTGTGTGGGAGCTATGATGTACTTCACAGTAATATTTTTGAAAGAAAATTAAAGACAGAGAACCCCACAACACTCAAGAGATGTGCAATACAAGAGATCGGATTCTGCTGCCTACAAGTCAAAACATACATTGTTATATGGTAAACATTTTCCATAGAAAGTGCAGTACAGTACAGCACATACATAAGACATTAAGACATACATAAGCACATACATAGACATTGTGATTCTTGAAACATATGTATTATACATTATATAAGTACTGCACCATTATATGCCTGGTAGTGCAATCATTTTGTATACAAAAGACATGAGATATTTGTATTGTAATGGTGTTGCATTTACTAGGACTCATCCTCCAATCATGATTTCTGAACTCTATAATAACCTGAAGGGACTATGGACCTATGTGCAGCCAGATGTCACCCAAGTGGACATAATGCAGTATATGACTGTATTTCAGAAGTATAAAAAACGTGAACCCCACCCAAATACAATTAGCACACAAAAATAACAATCTACAATCTATTCTGATAAAATAAAATTTCTACGTTTTCCCAAACAAAACACAAAGACAAAAGAAATACTTTTGAAGAATTCTGTAAGGTCTTCATGTTTCTAAGGGAGGAAGGCAGGTAATAGGAGTGGGAATACAAAGGAATATTAAAACTGGAAATGAATTTAAAGATGTCTAATCCAATTTCTTTATTTCAAGAATACATAAAAAGTTTAAGCAGCTCACCTAAATTAATAGTGGAGTCAAGAATAGAGCTCAATTCAAAAACTCCACACACTATGGAAGGGGACACTCACAATAATTTTAAGATTTCTCATTGTATTGTTAATATTGTAATTTTTTATGATTCCTATTTATAGCAAGTTAAATTTGTTTTTATCTTCAAGAGTAGACATTTACCACTCCATTTTTAATACTATTTTCATAGAAAAAAAATCCTGCCTGAATTTCAAGAAAAATTACTAAAAACAAACTTCCCAAACACAATCCACTTTTAAGTTTCATTCTTGTGGAACAATAATGGATTTTCGTATGTTCACTCTGGGTAGTAACTTCCTAATTTTTTCTCCCAGTATAACACAGTATCTACTCTATCAGCTTTCAATTTTTTCCTCAATTCTTATCCTGAATGTAAATATTAGAAGTACACTAGATGTGCATAGTGTCAGCACATATTTGATGTTGACTAACAACTATCCTGAGGGAAGGACATTGTAAAGACAGAATGTCAAAATGCTTATACATTGTGCAATTTCAGGTCTTCCTAAAACCATAATGCCATATGATTTTCATCAGTTGACATAAAACTTGACTCTTTCTCTTTGAGAAAAAAGTACTTAAGTTACTTAAATACATGATGGTTCATCCCACTAAAAAAGCTGAAAGATTTAACTGTTAGAGAGACACAGTTTGAAATGCATCATAAACTAAAACTATCTTCAGAGTATTCTCTGTCATATTTTCTTCACCACCTTAATGGCAAAAGCTTTTGACACTTAGCAATGTGTTTCACTGTCTAATGGAAAAATAACAAAATGAAAAACAGAAAAATTCATGAGTCACCTTGCAAAGTTACTTCCCTGAACTTGGACAGAAATTCAGTAAAGATAACCACAATATAGATCTATCAAGTTATGTTATTTTGGGGTTATGTTTTAACCCACCTTCAAGAAAGGATTAATTATTCTCACTTTGGCAAACTTAAAATGCTTTGGTCCATTACCCTGGTAGATGTAAGACAGGAAAGTGCTTCTTATATTTACTGCTAGCATTATAATAAACACTTTATTGTCCCCATTATCTGAGGCCTATTTCAGTTTTCATTGCTATAATGCATACCCTCTCTCCAAAATATTTTACAAGTAAGAAGTCTGAAGCAGGGAGATGGACTGAAGCTGCTGAAATTGGAAATCATCATTTTAATGCTTTCATCAACAAGGTCATTCTATTTTCTTCATATTTACTTGGAAGTCTGGCATCTGAAATAGAAAAAGCAAGTGGTTGATAATCCAGGGTTGTGAAATGTCAAAACAAGTGCAACAGCAGGAATAAGGGCAAAGGCATTATGATCCTGATGGAAGAGAGTAATTGGGGTTTTAGTCTGAGAAGGAAAGGGAGTGAAGCCAGGAAGGAAAATAAGTGGTGAATCAAAGGAGGAAAAGCCCTTTGATGAAATTTCAGAGACTATCTAGTGAGAAAGGAAGAGGGGTGAAAGGATTTGGTCAGAGTCTGACATTTCAGAGTTTTAAGACGTTAGAAAAGCAGAGAGTCAAGAGAAAGAGGAGGTCAAGCTAAATGGAGGTGAAGATGACTGTTGTAAACAGGTCATGGAAATGTGAAGAAGACTGCTGTTATAGACCATTATTTGTGGGTCATTTTCATTTCAACACATACTGTGAGCAATTCACTAACTATCCTTTATTCTGGATTGTCTTTTCAAAGATGATTATATAGTGAACCACCTCAGAAGACAGAGATAATCTGTCTCTGGAATAAAGGGGAAGTGTGCTAACTACTCATTATAAAATATTCAGGCACCTTAAGCACATAGTATAACCTACTGCATGTGCAAGTATCCATCTAGTCTTCTTCACTATGGGAATTGGGGAAAATGCTGATTCTCTGTTGTTGTTGTAAGTTGCTGCTGAATCACCTCTAACTCACAGCAATCTTATACACAACAGAACAAAACATTGCCCAGTCGTGTGCCCTCCTCATGAAACTTGCTATACCTGAGCCCACTGTTGCAGCCACTGTATTAGTCCATCTTGTTGAGGGCCTTTCCCCTTTTTCATTGACCATCCACTTTACCAACCATGATATCCTTCTCCAGGGAATGATCCCTTCTGGCAACATAAGAATTCCCATTCTTCTTAATGGTATTTATAATTTTTTATTATTCACACAATCGAAAGGAAGCAGGAAGTGGGAGGAATCCAGGGCCAAAGGCCAGAACAGGTAGGGGAAAGGCCGCCAGGAAGTGGGCATAGAGGTTTGGAACACCTAAAGGAGACCAACTTGTCTGTCAGTTTGTCATACTGTGGTGGCTTCATTGTTATGGTGAGGCTGAGGGCTCTGTCACTGGTGTTTTGAAGAACAGTGGGGTTGCCCATGGTGGACAGGTTTCAGAGGAGCTTCCAGACAGAGATAGTCTTGGAAGAAGGAAAAGGCCATCCATTTCTCAAAGGATTGGCCAGGGAAAACCTTATGAATGGCAGAGAAAAGCTGTCTGATACATAACTGGAGAACTTTATGAATAGCCCTGAAACATTGTCCAATACAGTGCCAGAAGATGAGCCTTTCAGGTGAAAAGGCATTCAAAATATGACTGGGAAAGAGCTGCCTCATCAAAATAGAACCGACCTTAATGATATGGACAAAGTAAAGCTTTCGGGACCTCTATTTGCTGATGTGACATGACTCAAACTGAGGAAAAACAGCTGCAAACATCCATTAATAACCACCAAAGCCAAAGATGACAAAATTGAAGATTTTTACCAACTTCTGCAGTCTGAAATTGACCAAACATGCAATCAATAGCTAATTATCATTGCTGATTGGAATGCAAACGTTGGAAACAAAGAAGAATCACTAGTAGTTGGAATATTTAGCCTTGGTGATAAAAATAATGCTGGAGAACACATGACAGAATTTTACAAGACCAACAACTTATTCATTGCAAATACCTTTTTTGCAAAAACACCAGTGGCAGCTATACATGTGGACTTTACCAGATGGAGTACACAGGAATCAGATTGACTACATCTGTGGCAAGAGGTGATGGAAAACTCAGTATCTTTAGCCAAAACAAAGCCAGGAACTGATTGTGGAACAGACCATCAACTGTTCGTATGCAAGTTCAAGCTGAAGTTGAAAACAATTAAAGCAGGTCCATGAGAGTCAAAATATGACCTTGAATATATCCTTCCTGATTTGGAGACCATGTAAAAAACAGATTTGATGCATTGAACACCAATGACTGAAAACCAGAGGAATTGTGGGATGACATCAAGAACATAAGCCATGAAGAAAGAAAAAGGTCATTAAAAAGACCGGAAAGGTAGAAAGTACCAAAATGGATGTCAGAAGACACTCTGAAACTTGCCCTTGAATGGAGAGTAGCTAACGCATGGAAAAAATGGCAAGATAAAAGAGCTGAACAGAAAATTTCAAAGAGCAGTTCAAGAAGACAAAGTCGATTATTATAATGAAATTTGTAAAGACCTGGAGTTAGGAAACCAAAAGGGAAGAACAGGATTTCTCAAGCTGAAAGAACTGAAGAAACAAATTAAGCCTCGAATTGCAATACTGAAAGATTCTATGGGCAAAATAATGAATGATGTTGGAAACATCAAAAGAAGATGGAAAGAATACAGAGTCATTGTACCAAAAAGAATTGGTCGATGTTCATCCATTTCATGAGGTGGCATATGATCAAAAACCAATGGTACTGAAGGAAGAAGTGGAAGCTGCACTGAAGGATGTTGTGAAAAACAAGGCTCCAGGAATTGACAGGACACTTGTTGAGATGTTTCAACAAATGGATGCTGCACTGGAGGCACTCATTCGGCAATGTTAAGAGATTTGGAACACAGCTCCCTGGCCAACTGACTGGAAGAGATCCATATTTGTACCTATTCTAAAGAAAAGTGATTCCACAGACTGTGGAAATTATTGAACAATATCATTAATATTGCACACAGGGAAAATCTTACTGAACATAATTCAAAAACGGTTGCAGCAGTTATTTTGATAGAGAACTTCCAGAAATGCAAGCTAGATTCAGAACAGGATGCGGAACAAGAGATATCATTGCTGATGTCAGATGGATCTTGGCTCAAAGCAAAGAATACCAAAAAGTGTTTACTTATGTTTATTGATGATGCAAAAGCATTCAATTGCGTGGATCATAACAAATTATGGATAACATTGAGTAGAATGGGAATTCTAGAACACTTAACTGTACTCATGAGCAACCTGTACATAGACGAGGAGGCTGTCATTACAACAGAACAGGGAATATTACATGGTGTAGAATCAGGAAGGGTGTATGTCAGGGTTATATCCTTTCACCATACTTATTCAATCTGTATGCTGAGCAAATAATCTGAGAAGCTGGACTATATGAAGAAGAACGTGGCATCAGGGTTGGAGGAAGACTCATTAATAACCTGTAATATGCTGACAACACAACTTTGCTTGCTGAAAGTGAGGATGACTTGAAATACTTACTGATGAAGATTGAAGACTACAGTCTGCAGTATGGATTACAACTCAATATGAAGAAAACAAAAATCCTCACAACTGGACTAATAAGCAGCATCATGATAAATGGAGAAAAGATTGACATTGTCAAAGACTTCAAATTACTTGGTTCTACAATCAACAACAATGGAAGCAGCAGTCATCAGACGACGTACAGCACTGGGCAAGTTGGCTGCAAAAGACCTCTTTCCAGTGCTGAAGAGCAAAGATGCCTCCTTGATGACTAAGGTGCACCTGAGACAAACCATGGTATTTTCAATCACCTCATGTGCATATGAGAGCTGGACAATGAATAAGGAAGACCGAAGAAGAGTCAATGCTTTTGAGTTGTGGTGTGGCGAAGAATGCTGAAAGTGCCATGAACTGCTAAAAGAATTAACAAATTTGTCCTGGAGGAAGTGCAGCCGGAATGTTCCTTGGAAGCAAGAATTGTCAGACTTTGTCTCACCTACTTTGGTCAAGTTGTCAGAAGGGACCATTCCCTGGAGAAGGAAATCAGGCTTGGTAAAGTGGAGGGTCAATGAAGAAGGGGAAGGCCTTCAATGAGATGGAAAGACACAGTGACTGGAATGATTAGCTCAGGAATAGCAAGGATCATAAGGCTAGCACAAGACAGGACAGTGTTTTGTTCTGCTGTACGTAGGGTCCCTATGATTTGCAGATGACTCAATGACACCTAACAACAACAACAACACAATCGAGTGCTTTTGCATAGTTAGTAAAACATAAGTAAACATCTTACTGGTATTTTTTGCTTTTATCCAAGATCCATCTGGGAGTTCTGGTAGCATAGTGCCTAAGACATTTGACTGCTAACCAAAAGGCTGGCAGTTCAAACCTACCAGCCAATCCTCAGAAGGAAGGTTGGACAATCTACTTCCATAGTGATATCACCTCGGAAACCCAAGGAGGGGTCTCTATGAATCAGGTTTGACCCAACGGCAGTGAGTTTGTTTTGTTTTGTTTTAAGATCCATCTGACATCAGAAATGATATCCCTCATTTGACATCCTCTTCTGAATCCAGCTTGCATTTCTGGAAGTTCTCTGTCAGTATACTGTTGTGACCATTTTGAATTATCTTCAGAAAGATGTTACTTGCATGTGATATTAATGATATTGTTCAATAATTTCCACATTCTGTGAGATCACTTTTCTTTGGAATGGGTACAAATATGAATCTCTTCCAGTCAGTTGGCCAGGTAGCTGTCTTCCAAATCTCTTAGCACAGCTGAATGAGTGCCACTAGCATGACATCCATTTGTTGAAACATCTCAATGGGTATTCCATCAATTCCTGGAGCCTTGTTTTTTGACAACTCCTTCAGAGCAGCATCTACTTCTTTCAATACCATTGGTTTTTGATCAGATACCACCTCTTGAAATGGGTAAACATTGATCAGTTCTTTTAGGTAAAGTGACTCCTGTGTATTCCTTCCATCTTCTTTTGATGTTTCCTGCATCATTCAATATATTGTCCAGTCTTTCAATATTGCAATTAGAGGCTTGATTTTTTTTTCTTCAGTTCTTTCAGCTTGAGAAATCCTGAGCATGTTCTTCCCTTTTTGTTTTCTAACTCCAGGTCTTTGCACATTTCATTAAAATAATTGACTTTGTCTTCTTGAACGGCTCTTTGAAATCTTCCATTAGGCTATTTTATCTTGTCATTTTTCCATTTGCTTTAGCTACTCTCCATTCAAGGGCAAGTTTCAGTCTCTTCTGACATCCATTTTGGTCTTTTCTTCCTTTCCTGTCTTTTAAATGATTCTTTGCTTTCTTCATGGATGATGTTCCTGATGTCATCCCACAATTCCTCTGGTTTTCAGTCACTGTGTTCAATTCATCAAATCTAATCTTTAGATGGTGTCTAAATTCAGAAGTGATATAATTAAGGTCATATCTTGGTTCTCATGGACTGGTTTTAAATGTCGTCAACTTCAACTTCAACTTGCATATGAGCAGTTGGTGATCTGTTCCACAATCAGCCCCTGGCCTTGTTTTGACTAAAGATATTGAGCTTCTCCATTGCCTCTTGCCACAAATAGTCAATCGGATTCCTGTGTACTCCATCTGGGGAAGTCCATGTGTATAGCCACAATTTGTGTTGTTGAAAAAAGGTATCTGCAATGAATAAGTTGTTGGTCTTGCAAAATTCTGTCATGCAATCTCCAGTATTATTTCTATCACCCCAGGCCATATTTTCCAACTACCAGTGATTCTTCTCTGCTTCCAACTTTTGTTTTCCAATCACTAGTGATAATCAGCCCATCTTGATTGCATGTTTGGTCAATTTCAGACTTCAGAAGTTGGTAAAAATCTTCAATTTCATCATCTTTGTCTTTGGTGGTTGGTGTGTAAATTTGATTAATAGTAGTATTTACTTGGTCTTCCTTGTGGGCATATGGATATTATCCTATCACTTACAGCATTGTACTTCAGGATAGATCTTGAAACATTCTTTGTGATGATGAATGCCACTGAATTCCTTTTCAATTTGTCATTCCCAGCATCGTAGATCATATGATTGTCTGATTCAAAATGACCAAAAGTAGTCCATTTCATCTCACTAATACCTACGATATCTATCTTTCTGCATTCCATTTCATTTTTGACAACTTCCAATTTTCCTGGATTCATACTTTGTACATTTCATGTTTGCCAAAGGGGCAGGGAGGCTGCATCATATGACCCTCTCTAACCCCACAAGAGGAAGACAGAATCACCATCAGTACCCCAAAACTATTCCTGCCAGGCCAGACATGCTGCCTTCCTCCAGCCCTTTCACCAACTGTCCTCCTGCGGCACCCACCACCTCTCTTCTGGGTTTGATAACTCACTGCAGTGGCCACAGAGAACTCACAGATTATGGGGTTTATTAGCGAAGCACCAGACTACAATTCAAGTTCAGAAATGCAGTCAGTCTCTTGCAGACAGCCATCCTAGTCAGCAGCCAGCAGTCTCAGTAGCACATCGCTCTCTCAGTAGTGCATGTCTCTCATGTTTTTCTCTTAGCAGTGCATGTCTCTGATGTCTCTATCTCTCAGCAGCATACATCTCTCATATCTCTCAGGAACATGTTTCTCTAAGCAGCACATCTTTCTCAGTCAGCAGTCAGAGAGACTCCTTTTGCCTCTAGGAGGACTCCTTTCGAGCCTGGCAGAGTGACCAATTTGAGCCTGGCAGAGTTAACCAATCCCAACATCAGAATTCTATACACCTGAGAGAGCAAACTTCCCAGATGATTACTTTGTGCTACTCCCAACAGAAATACCCCAGGTGGATATCTTTAACTATCAGGAGCTACTCAGTTGCTCACAGCAAATTGCACCACAGATTTTTCAAAGACTTATGGCTAGAAATGCCACACTATGTAATTTACTACACTGCAATGTTCCAATTATTAATGGATGTTCGCAGCTGTTTCTTCTCATCTTGAGACATGCCATATCAGCAAATGGAGGTCCCAAAATCTTTACTCTATTAATATTACTAAGGTCAGCTCTACTCTGAGGAGACAGCTCTTCCCCAGTTGTATTTTAAGTGCCTTCTAACCTGAAGGACTCATCTTCCAGCACTATAACAGACAATGTTTCAGGGATATTCATGACATTTTCCAGTAATATATCAGGCTGTGTTTCACTAATATTCATAAGGTTTTCACTGGCCATTTTTTGAGAAATGATGGCTTCTTCCTTCTTCCAAGTCTGTCTTAGTTTGGAATCTCAGCTGAAACCTGCCCATCATGGGTAACGCTGCTGGCATTTGAAACACCAGTGACATAGCCCCCAGCCTCACAGCAAAACTCAAACCACCACAGTATAACAAACTGACAGACAAGTTTGTCTCTCTTAGGTGTTCCAAACTGCTCTGCTCTGCTCACTTCCTGGTCTGTTGTCATTGTTAGGTGTCATCAAGTCACTTCCAACTCATCGCAACCCGATGCACAGCAGAATGAATCACCACCCAATCCCGTGCCAGCTCCATCATCTTTGCTATACTTGAGCCTATTGTCACAGCCACCATGTAAATCCATCTCGTCGAATGCCTTCCTATCTTTCGTCAACCCTCCACCTTACCAAGCATGACATCCTTCTCCAGGGAATGGTCCCCTCTCACAACATGACCAAAGTAGGTGAGACAAAGTCTGGCCATCCTCGCTTCCAAGGAGCATCTCAGCCGCACTTCTTCCAGGACAGATCTGTTAGTTCTTTTGGAAGTCCATGGTACCTTCAGCATTCTT
>NW_006921638.1:12045578-12054741 GCF_000298275.1 Orycteropus afer afer | reverse complement strand
GTTGTCTGATTCAAAATGGCCAAAACCAGTCCATTTCATCTCACTAATGCCTAGGATATCAATCTTTATGCATTCCATTTCATGTTTTACAACTTCTAATTTTCCTAGATTCATACTTCATATATTCCATGTTCCAATTATTAATGGATATTTGCCGCTGTTTCTCCTCAATTTGAGTGGTGCAACGTCAGCAAATGGAGGTCTCAAAAGCTTTACTTTATCCATATGAGTAAGGCTTATTTTACTCTGATAATTCATCTCTTGCCCAGTCCTACTTTGAAAGCTTTCTAAGCTAAGTTACTCATCTTCCTCCTCTGTATTGGACAATGTTTCTGGACTATTCATAAAGTTGCTCAGTAATGTATCAGACAGTGTTTCTCTGCTATTCATAAGGTTTTCCCTGGCCAATTCTTTGAGAAGTGGATGGCCTCCTCCTTCTCTCTAGTCTGTCTCAGTCTACAAGCCAGGCTGATACCTGTGCAACAGGTACACCCCACTGGGTTTGAAACACCAGTGGCACAGCTTCAAGACTCACAGCAACACGTCCCCATAGTAGGACAAACCAACAGACAAGTTTGTCTACTGCAACCCAAACACCCACCTTCCACTGTGCCTGGCTGGCTTAACTGATACTCTAGCTATTGTTATTACTGTGAGTAATAAACTGCCTCTATCTCTGACTCAAGGGTCCTGGGCCTTGTACTAGCAGCCATGTGAATACCAGGTTAATTGTTAGCTTTCAGTCCCCTTAAAATTTTAGGCATTTTGACTATGAAGATTCAGTGCTGACAAACAAATGGATTTCTGGAAGAGGAAGGATGAGGGCAGTTAAGAAAATATGAGGGAAATCCATGGGAATTGGCAGTAAACATATTGACAGAATTATATAATCAATTGAACAATAAGTAGTCTTCTAATACCATGCTTATTATAAGTGGAGGAAAAATGAGGAGGCAGTACAGTCTTAGTATCAAGAATAAGATTTAAAGACAGCTACCTGAATGGTGTTGCTAATTCTAGTTTGGGTGGAAGGACTTCTTCACCAATCTGAAGTCAGCCTCAGATCTGCTCCATCTTAACAACTAGTACTAAGATTTGCCCTAGGTCCTTAGCATCCTGAATTGTTTATAATGGGTGGTAAGCATGCTTGTCCACATTTATGGAAAGGTAGCCTGGAACAAAGGCATTTAGTCCTTTCCTCTTATTACATGCAGAAATATAAAAGACACATGAAGAATGTCTCACAACTATCT
Source organism: Orycteropus afer afer (assembly GCF_000298275.1). Taxonomy (NCBI): domain Eukaryota; kingdom Metazoa; phylum Chordata; class Mammalia; order Tubulidentata; family Orycteropodidae; genus Orycteropus; species Orycteropus afer. The sequence continues at coordinate 12,053,488 of NW_006921638.1, read as the reverse complement.
CCACTCCTCATTTCTACATCATCTTTCTTCTAGTGAATTGTTCCATGAATAAATCACTCTGTCATTCACTAACCAGTGGATGGAACCAAATACATTTAATTTGTCTAATGTACCTTTTAATTAAGGCTTCTATCAACAGAACTTACAGAAGTATTAATCTTGATTATGCTCTTCTTAGGGTCCCGGACCCAGTCAGCGAGGAAGAGAAGCACCATGGATTAATTTCATCTGTCCTAGAACATCATATTCAAACAGCATGTGCCCTTTTTTTGTAAGGCTTCTTTCACTCATAATGTTTTTGAGCTACATCATTGTTTTTACATGTAACAGTAGCTTATTCATTTTTATTAAGTAGTCTTCCATTGCATGACTGTAGTTCAGTTTATCTCTTCTGTTGATGAGAAGCTATGCTTTTTCCAGTTTTTGAACATTACACATAAAGATGCTATTAACATTTTGTAAAGTCTTTTTGTGGACATAATCTTTCATTTCTCCTGGGTTAAATACATAGGAGTGGAATTGATAGGTCATCGTGTAGTTACATGCTTAGTTTTAAAAGAAACTTTGAGAACTTCTTCCAAAGTGATTGTATAATTATTACTCCCACCAACAATGTATGAGAGTGCTGGTTGCTCCATGCCTTCACCAATATTTAGTATGATGAGTCTTTTTAATTGTAACTATCTGGTAATTATGTAGTAGTATCTCATTAATAGGGAGCTCTGGTAGCATAGTGCCTAAGGCACTTGACTGCTAATCAGAAGGCTGGTGGTTCAAATTCACCAGCCACTCCTTGGAAGGAAGATGGGGCAATCTACTTCCGGAGTGATACTGCCTCAGAAACCCAAGGAGGGGTCTCAATGAGTCGGGTCCGACTCAACAGCACATAACAACAACAACAACAACAGCATCTCATTAATAAGAAGCTCTGGTAGCACAGTGGGTAAAACATTTGACTACTAAACAGAAGGTCGGTGGTTCAAACCCACCAGCTTCTCCATGGCAGGAAGAGAAAGTAATCTACTTCCATAAAGATTTATAGCCTTGGAAACCCAATGTGGGCCACTATGTGTCAGAATCAACTCAGTGGCAGTGAGTTTGGTTTAGGTTTTGGTTATCTCATTAATATTTTTGTCTATTTATTTTACAGTTTGTTTCTTTCAACCATTACTGGAATGTTTTATAAATACATATAGTTAAAAAGGAATAGAAAATAAATGGAAAGGTATTGGTTACATATGTAAGCCCTTTCCTCAAATACTATAATATCTCTGTGGTGTTCAGAAAAGCAGAATGATGAACAAGGAGCATCTCATAAACTCTGACATCTTGGCAGAACAATCTTCAAATCCGTTCTCTGTAACTTAGTAGCTTGGGTTTTTTGCACATGTTATATAAACCATATGTCATCAGATCCTCAGTTTTCTGATACAACTTGAAAAAAAATTCACTTAAAAAATAAGAAAGCATTAAATATAGAATTATGGTTGTTGTTGTTGTTGTTGTTAGGTGCTGCCAAGTCAGCTCTGACTCACAGTGACCCTGTGTGCAATAGAAAGAAAGACCATCTGGTCCTGCATCAGTCCCATAAGCCTTGCTATACCTGAGCCCATCGTTGCATCCACTGTGTCAATCCATCTTGTTGAGGGCCATCACTGCTTTTGTTGACCCTCTACTTTACCGAGCCTAATATCCTTCTCCAGGGAATGGGCCCTTCTGACAACATAACCAAAGTAGGTGAGATGAGGTCTAGCCATTCTCACTTCCAAGGAGCGTTCTGGCTACACTTCTTCCAAGACAGATATGTTAGGTCTTCTGTATAAGGCAGACTGAGCCCATTGATTGTGATCTTGTAAATTTTACTTAACATTTTAAAGCATCTCTTTCCTCATTTATAAAATGGGCAAATGATATCATGCATAAAGTGTTCTTAGCATGGCCTCAGGCACATATAATTATAACCAAAACTTCTATAAAGCATACTATGTGCTATGTATAGCAATTTAAATGGATTATTTCATTCAAACTGCACCACAAGTTACTTAGTTTATGAGGTAGATATAATTATCTCCATTTTGCAAAAGATTTCAGAGATTTCATAGCCAAACTCTGAAGCCTGTGAATGTACTGCATTCCAAGAAAAAAAAAAAAAAAAAAAACAGCTAATGTTGTTCATTATTTATTACAGTGTTAGTCTCTATCTTCATTTATTACCTTTTTTTCCCTCTTTCTAATACATTTTGGAGGGTCAGCAAAAAAGGGGAGGACCATCAACAACATGGATTGACACAGTGGCTACAACTATGGGCTCAAGTATAGCAAGGAATGTGAGGACGGTGCACAACCAGGCAGTGTTTCATTCTGTTGTACATAGGATCACTATGAATTGGAGCTGACTCAATGGCACCTAACAATAACATCAATACATTTTAAGAGGATAAATTGCATTAAATTCAAAGGCTAAATCCCTGGAAGAAAATAAAATGAAACACTAAATAAAATATGTTGTTGTTATTGTTGCTAGGTGCTGTTGAGTTGATTTCAACTCATATACACCCTCTGTGACAAAGTAGAACTGCCTCATGGAGTTTTCTAGGCTGTAGCTCTGGAGGCATAGTGTCTAAGGCATTTGACTGCTAACCAGAAGGCTAGAGGTTCAAACCCACCAGCAACTCCTCAGAAGAAGACTGGGCAATCTATTCCATAGAGATACTGACTCAGAAACCCAAGGAAGGGTCGCAATGAGTTGAATCAACGGCAGTGAGTTTGGTTTGCTTTTGATTTTAGTCTTTACAAGAGATTTCCAGGTCCTTTCTACCATGGAGCTACTGGGTGGATTTGAAAGGCCAATTTTTCAGTTAGCAGCCAAGTGCTTAACCTTCCCACCACCAGGGTGCCTTAAATAAAATTTGTTTGTTGTTGTTGTTGTTGTGCCGTGGAGTCGGCTCCGACTCATAGCGACCCCTCCTTGGGTTGCCAAGGCAGTATCACTACGGAAGTAGACTGCCCAACCTTCCTTCCGAGTCAATAAAATACACATACTTAAAAATATATATTCCTAATTATAAATTCTATCTTTTCCAGCAGCAAGAAAAAAATTGTAAATTATTTTCCTAATATCTTTCCAGTGACCTCCCTATAATCAATAGCACATGTTTTTGAGATAACTGACTCAAATTATGACCAATCCTTGCACTAGACAAACTTTTAATAGTACCTTTGCCCTAACAGGTCAGACAATAAACACAAAGCAAAAAATACTGTCACTAGCATGAGCCACCAAAACAAAACATGCCAGTTGTTGAGGGCTTGCTATCACTTGACTAGTGGGCATCCTTGTGGTCTCTATATATTTCAATGAATCTGTATATGGAACAAATAAAGACTGAACAGGCTTGGAGCTGCTTTTTCCTTAACTGACTTCTTAAGTCTGTCTTTTAAAAACACATACAAACAGACCATCATCTCTATTCCATGCCCATCACTTATGGACAAGAAAGTCATTTTTACCTGAAGGTGCCAGCTACCTTTTGCAGGTCATCTAGTGGATTTCACATTATATCCCACAAAATGAATGACCAAGCCACACCTAAGCCAGAGAGAAGGCAGGAACAAATGCACAATTTACCACAGTGCAAAGTCACACAATCCCTTATGAAAGAATTGTCACTTCCTTGCTTGTTCTGTAATCCATCAGCAAGGTCTGCAAACTATTTAAGCTCAGTCATGCACAAGTGATTACAGAAAGAGCTATACACAAAATATGCTTTCATGTTAAAAGGCTATTGGGAGTTATGTCCCAGCTATCTTCCCACTTTTTAAAAACAAAAATGGTCACATGAAACATTAATTAACAGCTTGAATCAAATGAAAAAACTTGAAATAACCATTTAGAAATAAATGAATCCAACTGGCCAAAGATGAAGAAATAACTTATTTAAAGTCCCAAGGTCTTTACATATGAGAGTGTGATCATTTTGTGCCCAATGATATAAAAGGATTCACAGACAGCATATTATCATAGAAATGAAGATGTCACTTCAAGGTTAAGCCTGTTTGAATTTATTGATGGTAGTCTTTAATGCACAAGGCTGAGGCACTTGAATGCTTTAATTGAAATTAGGACATTACTGGTAAAAAACATATGATGAAACATTGAGTATAATATGGAGAAACTGGTAAATGAGAAAAGAACAGCTTCTGAGGAATTATAGTCCTTGCTTCGTCTTTTGAGTAAAAATCTTTTCTAAAAGTTCAACTCTTCAAAAAATATTAGAAATGTCTTTCATTAATCTGAAATAACAGTTTGGAAAATATACACTCATCCATCACTGAAGCTTTAGATTACAACATATACTGAGAGCTATTTGGGAAATAGTTTCCATTTTAGCCTCCCTGGGATGAATCACAGATGGTGTCCCTAGACTGCCTTGCTTTAAAAGGTTCAATGCTCTAAGGTAGGACCAGCTAGCAGAAGATAAACAATGCTTCATTCAGAATGATTTTTCTGCTTGCCATTAAGCTCTTAGCACACACTTCACAGGCTTCCATCAATACACCAGAACTGTGCTGCCAGAGTTCAGATGATCCAAATTGTATCAAAGATATAAAAAAGTAATACCTTCTAATGCTGAAAAAAAAAAAAAAGCTTTAATATTTGGTGTTAAATTTAAATGTCCACTTTTTTTTTCTTTTTTTTTAGAAATATATTCTACATCTATACTGAGCAAAAATGCTAATTAGTTATCAACGGGATGTTCTCTGAACAGTTTAGCTGCAAGCATTCTTATATTGTTCCAAACCTTTGGAGAACTCTAAATGTTGCCCCCAGCCCCAGGTTATTACCAGTGGATGTCATAAAAGATCTCTTTACACTTTCCTTTTTAATGAGAGGGCCAGGTAAGAAAGTAAGATATTATAAGAAAAGTAAAATAGATCTTATTAAAACTGTATTTTCCCTTTGCTACAATGTTTTTAAGACTCTGATATACATAAGAATCACCTGAGGACCTTGTTAAAATGCAGATTCTAATTCAATAGATCTAGACTGGGCCTGAGATTGTGCATTTCTGGTGATGCCTATACTGCTGGACCACACCTTGAGTTCTGTAAGACAAATTCTCCTTTCTGGGATCTAAATTATTTGCACACCATTGCATGTGAAATTTGAATCCATTTCTATCTTCAGACTGGCATGGTCTTTGACGTAAAGCCAAGTGATCTAAGACTTCTACTGTCCTCTTGTATATCCTGCTTAAATGCCAAATTTTAATCTAGAATTACTGAAAATTTTTCCTTCATCCATACCTCATAATAATTTGTTCTGACATTTCCGAGTTTAACCATTACAATATACTTCCTGCTAAAGGAACTATTTTTCAAAATGAAAGTAGTCAATTTTCATAAAGCAACACAATTAGATATTTGCTTTCCAGATAAATGACACAAACTTTGCCAATATCGTTACCAACTATTCTAAACCTCAATATAAATAAATGATTAACCTACCAACTTTTCCTTGACTATTTTACCAAAAATAGAGAATAGCTCCTTTTAATGTGATAATACAGTACTTACAACAGTTTAGATACTGGTGTAAGCTATTAATGACAAGAAGCTCTTGTGGCTCAGAGGTTAAAACATTCAGTTGCTAACCGAAACAGGTCTACAGGTGTAATCTGCTAGTCACTCCATAGGGGACAGATGAGGCAATCTGCTTCATAAAGATATACAGCCTTGGAAAACCTATGAGGCCTGTTCTATTCTGTCCTATATGGTCTCTATGAGTTGGAATTGACTCAAAGGCAGTGAGTTATTAATGAACAACCTAATACATATATAGTCATAGGTAGCTTACTAAGAGGCAGTGTGGGCTAGTAGTTAAGAGAATGAATTCTAGAGGTAGGTTACCTAGATTCAAATTCTGGCTCTACTCTACTCGTCATGTATATGACAATGAACAAGCTACCTTATTTCTCAGAACCTAAGTTTCCTTATCTAAAAATTGGGAACAGTAATAGTACCTAACTCTTACGGCTATTATAAAAATTAAATGAGTTACAAAAAAAAAAAAGAATTAAATGAGTTAATAAGTATAACATGCACACTACCTTACCTGATAAATAAACCAAAAAACAACTGACTTACCAAGTCAATTCCAACTCATGGTGATCCTATGTATTACAAAGTGTTCCACAGGGTTTCATAGGCTGTAATCTTTATGGCAGCAGCTCTCCAGGTCTTTTCTCTTACAGAGCCATTGGTAGATTTGAACCACAGACTTTTCAGTAGCAACTGAGCACTTCACCATTGTGCCGCCAGAGCTCCTTTCCTAGGGTTTATTAAGTGCTAAATGGGTTATTATGTAGTTGCTGCTACTCTTGTTCTTGTTTCCTGCTCTCAAGTCAGCTCCAAACCCATGGTGACCCCATGCACAAGGGAATAAAATGCTGCCCAGCTCTGCGTCATCTCCTTGATTGGTTGCAGATCAGACCACTGTGATCCACAGGGTTGTCATTGGTTGGTTTCAGGAAGTGGATCACCAGGACTTTCTTTCTAGTCTGTCTTAGTCTGGAAGCTCTGCTGAAACCTATTCAGCATCACAGCAACACATACGCCTCATTGAAAGATAGATGGTGGCTGTGGAGGAGGTGCGTTGGCCCGGAATCGGACTCGGGTCTCCCACATGGAATGCAAGAATTCTATGACTAAAGAAACACAGCCTTTAAAAATTAGGTAGCAACATTTTCAAATAGGCAACGGTATCTTAGCAATTAGCCATCTTAGGAAAGGTTTTAATAGAACATAATAGTTTATATTATCTGTATTATCCATTGGAAAACTATTACTTGCCACTTGAAAGATAGAAACATTTTGGTTCATCAATATTTTGGAAATTGTACTAATAAGCATTAGTACAAGCTCTGGTAGTGCAGTCCCTAATGCACTTGACTGTTAACCAGAAGGCTGGCAGGTCAAACCCACCAGGCACTCCTCGGAAGAAAGGTTAGGCCATCTACTTCCATAGTGATACTGCCTTGGAAACCCAAGGAGGGGTCACTATGAGTCAGGTTCAACTCCACAGCACATAACAACAAACAACAGGCAGAGTTGGGAAGGACTTCAATCCTGTATAAAAGGTGTACAGCTTGACTACACTGTATTGGGAGAATAAATTCTACCATTAAGAAATCTCACGATCTTCTTCATATTTTAGTCCTCCAAGCATGACAAATAGAGACATTAGCAAGAGAATTACAAGAAACCATCTTCCACTTGCCTGTTCCTCTTTGAGCCTTGAGACTCTCCCATTTTGCCTTCTTTTGAGCTGTAAATCTTATAGCATTTGGCCTCATACATTTCTTTGTCTCATACCCATCTCTTTATCCATACAAAGAGAATGTCCAGATAGACCAAAGCTTTGCTTGCCATATATATATAAACAATATGAAATACATTCTCCCCTATTTCCAACACAGAAAAAAGGTAAGATAACATGGCAGAATATGGGAAATATGCTGTTGTTGTTGTTGTTGTTAGGTGCCATCAAGTTGTTTCCAACTCACAGCGACCCCATGCACAGCAGAACAAAACACTGCCTGATCCCGCACCTGCTCCACGATCCCTGCTATACTTGAGCCCATCATCGCAGCCACTGTGTCAATCCATCTTGTTGAAGGCCTCCCTCTATTTCGTCGACCCTCCACCCTACCAAGCATGACATCTTCTCCAAGGAACGGTCCCTTCTGACAACATGACCTAAATAGGTGAGACGAAGTCTGGCCATTCTCACTTCCAAGGAGCATGTCGGGTGCACTTCCTCCGGGACAGATCTGTTAGTTCTTTTAGCAGTCCATGGTACTTTCAGCATTCTTCGCCAGCACCACAACTCAAAAGCATCAACTCTTTTT
>NW_006921638.1:12039173-12042763 GCF_000298275.1 Orycteropus afer afer | reverse complement strand
AATTTGAGTTGTGTCACATCAGCAAATGGCATTCTCGAAAGCTTTACCTTATCCATAGGAGTAAGGCTGGGTTTACTCAGATGATGAAGCTCTTTCCCAGTCCTATTTTGAGAGCCTTCTAACCTAACCGGACTATTCATAAAGTTGTACGGTAATGTATCAAACAGTGTTTCTTTGCTATTCATAAGGTTTTCCTTGGCCAATTATTTGAGAAGTGGAAGGCCTCTTCCTTCTTCCTAGTCTGTCTCAGTCTGTAAGCTGGGCTGATACCTGTGCACCATGTGTATCCCACTGGGTTCTAGAAACACCAGTGGCTCAGCCTAAAAACTCACATCAACACGTTACCATGGTAGGGCAAACCAACAGACAAGTTTGCCTCCGTATGGGAAATATGGAGATTAAATATTCTAAGACATTTTTCTCATCCTACTTTTTCCTACCTATTAAGTAGGCGCTACTTAAGATAAACTGCTTCCCTCTGTCTTAGAATGGGAAATTCGGAGATTAAATATTCTAAGACAAAAGGAAGCAGTTTATCTTAAGTAGCCCCTACTTAATAGGTAGGAAAAAGTAGGATGAGAAAAAATGATACTAGTCTAATCCTTGGAAATGAAAAGAAAATTCTAATCCAGGCAGAGCTAATTTCACTGACACTGACATTTAAGAAATAAACTTTTAAGAAATTTTAATGACACTTAAAATATTAAAACCCCACTGAACATTTTTGTTCATTTGTTAGAAAGTTCCCCTTTTATGTGCTGTCAATTTCCTTTACACTGAAACCCACAAAAATGTTCTATATAATTCATCAAAATTGAATATTAACTCCAAGACAGAATTTTTTGTTTTGTTTGGGTTGTTTTTGGTTTGTTCTTTTTCTGCATTTAGTTCAGGAATAAATGAATCCCAAGTGCTTATTACATTGCCTGGCTATAATAGACTTCCAACAAAGGTGAAATAAATGAAGTGGATCCTATTTCTTCTGTGTTTGGATGAAACTTGATGTAGTTTATACATATTCAATAGTTTGGAAGTACATGGCATATTATAACTGTAGGGATCAGAGTGTATTCTTTTTACTTTGGCAAAATCATCTCAAAAGTGGCCCCAGGGCACAAAGGTGCAGTGATTTTTACTGGCAGCAAGTTCTATATTCCATGTTTCACCTTGTCATCCTTTCTAAGACACAAATTAATAGCATGTTGTAGCTTATGTGCCCAGGAATCAGACAGTGGTTTGTATTCTGGCTTTACCCCTTACTATGTAGCATAGTGCCTATGGCACTTGACTGCTAACCAGAAGGCTGGCAGTTCAAACCCACCAGCCACTCCTAGGAAGGAAGATGGAGCAATCTACTTCCGTAGCGATACCACCTCGGAAACCCAAGGAGGAGTCCGACTATGAGTCGGGGTCGATTTGATGGCACATATCAACAGCAACATATCGGACAGCATTTCAGGCTATTCATAGAGTTTTCCAGTAATATATCAGACACTGTTTCATTGCTATTCATAAGGTTTTCACTAGCCAATTCTTTGGGAAGTGGATGGCCTCTTCCATCCTCTGAATCTGTCTGAGTCTGGAAGGTCCACTGAAACCTGTCCACCATGGGTAACCCTGAGGGCATTTGAAACTCTGGTGGCATAGCCTCCAGCTTCACAGCAAGATGCAAGCCACCACAGTGCAACAAACTGACAGACAAGTTTGTCTCCCTTAGCTATTCCAAACCACTCCACTTGCTTCCTAGTCTCCCTTAGCTGTTCCAAACCTCCACTGGCTCACTTCCTGACCTCAATAGATTTGTGCACTTCTACTCCCTTTTGAGAAATTTTTGAGAAATTTGCTCAATGTCCTAGGGAACAAGCTCTGGCTAGTATGCTAGATAAGAATCTTGGTCTAGTCACCTCTTCATCCCAGCCAAGAGCCAGCAACCACATACCTGCCAACTGACCACAGATGTATGAGCAAGCCCAGTTGCTATCAACCAAGCCAAGGAAGATCAGCAAAACTCCCCAGCTTACCGGCAGACACTCAACAATAAATGCTTACTGTTCTGAGACGCTAAGGTTTTGAGGCTTTTGTTATGAAATATTTTTTCTTTATTGTTATGCAATATTTCTTTTGTTTTGCAATAGATAACTGGTACAGAAATATCCAGATTATAGAGCGTATTTTACACCATGCTACAGGATCTGCATTTTTATCATGAAGTTAGTGAGGAGTCATTGAAGATTTTATGCAAGAAGACATTTATGATCAGTTTCATTTTAAGAAAAGTTAGTTTGGCAATTATGTGATAGAAAGATCAAAGGATATAAGGCTGGAATTGCAACCTCAGAGGTGAAATAATTTGATGTCTGGATTGCTACTGGTTATCACTGCTAACCCACAAATTAAAAGCCATGACAGAGCACCAATTTTTAATGGGAAAAAATAGATTTCACAAATTGAAATCGCTAAGAACGATATTGATCCTCCCAAAATGTTCTAGTAGACTACTAAATCACTATTATTATTTCATGTCAAATTAACTTTTCATTCTTTTTTAATAGAATTACTAAAATGGCAAAATCAGGGTTGATGACTTAGACACAGTACATCAAGCTGAAGTCAGAGGCCATCTTCTAGAGATGGTATGGAGACACTTGTGTGTGTGTGAATGGGAAGGTGACGTCTAAGTTCTATTTCAACCTACTTTTTTGAGGTTCCATTAGTGAGGGTTGGTGGATAGAGTATTGGATCTGCAGTGCATTTGTTTGTTTATAATGCCTTCCCACCACCACCATTGCCACCAAATTTAGAAGACTACATTTATTTCTCTGAAACAAACAAAACATGAATTATAACAACCAATCTAAAAGCTTTACTCATGTATACCAATAAAGAACAATTCTATGAGATATATAGATAGATATATAGGTAATTTATTATTGTCTACATTTTACAGAAACATCAGGGAAAATGTGCCTTTCAAGGTTTTGAACAAATCAGAGTAGGAAATAGTACTAACTAATATATCTACCTGCCTTTTGCTTCAGATACTCTACACATAGCCATAATGTTTTAAGAAATAACATTTAGTCTTTACCTACATTACAATGAACGCTTTTTGAGCCTTTTCTGTTACCAAATAGATCTTTTTTCATTCTATCTCCATTCCACTGTGCTATCCAGGCCAATTCTCACTACAATCTCCTTAGGTTTTCCCTTTCTCCTTCTAAGTTTCTCCTGTCTACCTGTCACTCAAGCTTACTCGGGATGTGATTCTCCCCCCTTTTCCTATTCAATTCCCAAGCCTAGTATTCAAAGATAGTTTCTACATGGAACACAAACCTCAGCCGTCTGAGTGCCTTTAAAATTTCAGTACGCAATCAGAAATAATTTCTCCTCACATTTGGTCTGTTTCAGTGCTTCCAAAATGACTACAATAAATCTTTGATTCATGTCTAGAACCTCTTTTTTTTTTTTCAGACTATGGTTTTCTTTATTACTTTCAAAGTCTTGGAGAATTTACTGCACACACCTTCAAACTGCCGGTGTCTCTTATGGTATTAAATGATACAAGTTCTATAAGTAGTGTAATAGCACAC
>NW_006921638.1:12033932-12039073 GCF_000298275.1 Orycteropus afer afer | reverse complement strand
CTAGCCAATTCTTTGGGAAGTGGATGGCCTCTTCCATCCTCTGAATCTGTCTGAGTCTGGAAGGTCCACTGAAACCTGTCCACCATGGGTAACCCTGAGGGCATTTGAAACTCTGGTGGCATAGCCTCCAGCTTCACAGCAAGATGCAAGCCACCACAGTGCAACAAACTGACAGACAAGTTTGTCTCCCTTAGCTATTCCAAACCACTCCACTTGCTTCCTAGTCTCCCTTAGCTGTTCCAAACCTCCACTGGCTCACTTCCTGACCTCAATAGATTTGTGCACTTCTACTCCCTTTTGAGAAATTTTTGAGAAATTTGCTCAATGTCCTAGGGAACAAGCTCTGGCTAGTATGCTAGATAAGAATCTTGGTCTAGTCACCTCTTCATCCCAGCCAAGAGCCAGCAACCACATACCTGCCAACTGACCACAGATGTATGAGCAAGCCCAGTTGCTATCAACCAAGCCAAGGAAGATCAGCAAAACTCCCCAGCTTACCGGCAGACACTCAACAATAAATGCTTACTGTTCTGAGACGCTAAGGTTTTGAGGCTTTTGTTATGAAATATTTTTTCTTTATTGTTATGCAATATTTCTTTTGTTTTGCAATAGATAACTGGTACAGAAATATCCAGATTATAGAGCGTATTTTACACCATGCTACAGGATCTGCATTTTTATCATGAAGTTAGTGAGGAGTCATTGAAGATTTTATGCAAGAAGACATTTATGATCAGTTTCATTTTAAGAAAAGTTAGTTTGGCAATTATGTGATAGAAAGATCAAAGGATATAAGGCTGGAATTGCAACCTCAGAGGTGAAATAATTTGATGTCTGGATTGCTACTGGTTATCACTGCTAACCCACAAATTAAAAGCCATGACAGAGCACCAATTTTTAATGGGAAAAAATAGATTTCACAAATTGAAATCGCTAAGAACGATATTGATCCTCCCAAAATGTTCTAGTAGACTACTAAATCACTATTATTATTTCATGTCAAATTAACTTTTCATTCTTTTTTAATAGAATTACTAAAATGGCAAAATCAGGGTTGATGACTTAGACACAGTACATCAAGCTGAAGTCAGAGGCCATCTTCTAGAGATGGTATGGAGACACTTGTGTGTGTGTGAATGGGAAGGTGACGTCTAAGTTCTATTTCAACCTACTTTTTTGAGGTTCCATTAGTGAGGGTTGGTGGATAGAGTATTGGATCTGCAGTGCATTTGTTTGTTTATAATGCCTTCCCACCACCACCATTGCCACCAAATTTAGAAGACTACATTTATTTCTCTGAAACAAACAAAACATGAATTATAACAACCAATCTAAAAGCTTTACTCATGTATACCAATAAAGAACAATTCTATGAGATATATAGATAGATATATAGGTAATTTATTATTGTCTACATTTTACAGAAACATCAGGGAAAATGTGCCTTTCAAGGTTTTGAACAAATCAGAGTAGGAAATAGTACTAACTAATATATCTACCTGCCTTTTGCTTCAGATACTCTACACATAGCCATAATGTTTTAAGAAATAACATTTAGTCTTTACCTACATTACAATGAACGCTTTTTGAGCCTTTTCTGTTACCAAATAGATCTTTTTTCATTCTATCTCCATTCCACTGTGCTATCCAGGCCAATTCTCACTACAATCTCCTTAGGTTTTCCCTTTCTCCTTCTAAGTTTCTCCTGTCTACCTGTCACTCAAGCTTACTCGGGATGTGATTCTCCCCCCTTTTCCTATTCAATTCCCAAGCCTAGTATTCAAAGATAGTTTCTACATGGAACACAAACCTCAGCCGTCTGAGTGCCTTTAAAATTTCAGTACGCAATCAGAAATAATTTCTCCTCACATTTGGTCTGTTTCAGTGCTTCCAAAATGACTACAATAAATCTTTGATTCATGTCTAGAACCTCTTTTTTTTTTTTCAGACTATGGTTTTCTTTATTACTTTCAAAGTCTTGGAGAATTTACTGCACACACCTTCAAACTGCCGGTGTCTCTTATGGTATTAAATGATACAAGTTCTATAAGTAGTGTAATAGCACACACTTCTATGGGAAATGCACTCCTTTTATGTAAATTTTCTCATGGATTAGCCTTTTTTAAAGAGCAAAAGATTTTATTTTTTTATTTTTCAAAAGGAATGAAAATAAATTTTATAAACAATTCACAGAGTTCATTGTCTTCAAAATGTTCTCTATTAATAATCCTTGCTCTCTTTGCATTACCATTTTCAGGGTAGTTATAAGGGAAATATTCTGCAAAACTGAGAAATATTCTTTATCAGTTAGTAATGCAATAATCAACCCTATTCAGAGTTACTTAAGATCATGAAAATGAAATATAGAGAGTAGGGATCTATGATATTGTTGTTAGGTGGTCATGTTAATTCTGAATCATAGAGACCTAACACAACAAAATGAATTGGTACCTGGTCCAATACCATCTTCCCAACACTTGCTGTGGTTGAGCCCATTACTGGAGCCACTGTGTCAATCCATCTCATTGAGGTCTTCCTCTTTATCTCTGACCCTCTTTACCAAGCATGATATCCTTCTCCATGGACTAGTCCCTTTGATAACACATACAAAGTACTTAAGACAAAGTCTCAATATCCTCACTTCTAACAAGAATTCTGGCTATACTTACTCCAAGACAGATTTGTTCATTCTTCTGGCAGTCTGTGTTATATTCATTACTCTTCATCAACATTGTAATTCATATGAATCAATTCTTCTTTGGTCTTCCTTATTCATTGATCAAGCTATACATGCATATGAGGCAACTGAAAATACATAGCTTGGGTAGGGCACACCCTAGTATTTAAAGTGGCATCTTTGCTTTTTAACACTTGAAGGAGATCTTTTGCAGAAGGTTTGCCCAAGGCAATACATCTTTTGATTTCTTAACTGCTGTTTCCATGGGCTTTCATAGCAGATACAGTTAAAATGAAATCCTTAACAACATCAAATTTTTCTCCATTTATGATGATGTTGCTTATTGATCCAGTTGTGAGGATATTTTATTTCTTTTTGTTGAGGTGTAATCCATACTGAAGGCTGTAGTCTGATCATCAGTAAGTACATCAAGTTTTCTTTGCTCTCAGCAAGTAATGTTGTGTCATCTGCATATCACAAATTAGTAATACATCTTCCTTCAATCCTGATGCTACATCCTTCTTCATATAGTCCAGCTTTTTAGATTATTTGCTCATTGTCTATGTTGAAAAAGTTAAAGTCGAAGAGCTGAAGATAATTAAAACAAGTCCCTGAGAGTTAAAGTATGAACTTGAGTATATCCTACCTGAAGTTAAGGACTATCTCAAAATAGACTTGATACATGGAAGACTAATACAGAAGACCAGATATGTTGTAGGATGACTTCAAGGACATCATACATGAAGAAAGCAAAATGCCATTAAAAAGATAGTAAAGACCAAAATGTATGTCAGAAGAGTCTCTGAAACTTGCTTTTGAACATGTTGTTGTTGTTGTTGTTAGGTGCCATTGAGTCATCTCCAACTCATACTGACCCTATGAACTGCAGAACGAAACACTGCCCGGTCCTGCACCAGCTCCATGATTCTTGTTATACATGAGCCCATTGCCACCATGTCAATCTATCTTGGTGAGGGCCTTCCCCTCTTTCATCTACCCTCCACCTTACCAAGCATGACATCCTTCTCCAGGGAATGGTCCCTTCTGACAACACGACCAAAGTATGTGAGACATAGTCTGACCATTCTCGCCTCCAAGGAGCATTCTGGCTGCACTTCTCCAGAATAGACCTGTTAGTTCTTTTAGCAGTCCACAGTATTTTCAGCATTCTTCACCAACACTACAGTTCAAAAGCATCAATTTTTCTTTGGTCTTCCTTATTCATTGTCCAGCTCTCACATGCATATGAGATGATTAAAAATACCATAGCTTGTGTCAGGCTCACCTTAGTCCTCAAGGAGACATCTTTGCTCTTTAGCACTTGAAAGAGTTCCTTTGTAGCCAATTTGCCCGGTGCTATACGTTGTCTGATGTCCTGACTGCTGCTTCCATTGGCGTCGATTGTAGAATCAAGCAATGTGAAGTCTTTGACAATTTCAATCTTTTCTCCATTTATCGTGATGCTGCTTATAGGTCCAGATGTGAGGATTTTTGTTTTCTTTATATTGAGATGTAATCCATACTGCAGACTATATTCTTCAATCTTCATCGGTAAGTGCTTCAAGTCATCCTCATTTTCAGCAAGCAAAGTTGTGTCATCAGTGTATTGCAGGTTTTTAATGATTCTTCCTCCAATCCTGATACCACAGTCTTCTTCATAGTCTAGCTTCTCTAATTATTTGCTCCGCATACAGATTGAATAAGTATAGTGAAAGGATACAGCTCTGATGGACTTCCTTCTTGATTTTAAACCACCCAGTGTTCCCTTCCTCTGTTTGAACAACAGTCTCCTGACCTATGTAAAGGTTTCTCATGAGTACAATTAAGTGTTATGGAATTCTTATTCTTCTCAATGTTATCCAAAATTTGTTATGAGCCACACAATCAAATGCTTTTGCAGAGTCAGTAAAACACAAGAAAACATCTTTCTGGTATTCTTTGCTTTGAGCCAAGAGCCATCTGACATCAACAATGATATCTCTCATTCCACATCCTCTTCTGAATCCAGCTTGCATTTCTGGAAGTTCTCTGTCAATATATTGCTGCAATTGTTTTTGAATTATCTTCATTAAGATTTTACTTGCATGTGATATTAGTGATATTGTTCAATAACTTCCACATTCTGTGGGATCACCTTTCTTAGAATGGGTACAAATATGTATTTCTTCCAGTCAGTTGGCCAGATAGCTGCCTTCCAAATCTCTTGGCATAGCCAAGTGAGTGCCTCCAGCATGGCATCCATTTGTTGAAACATCTCAATAAGTATTCTGTCAGTTACTGGAGCCTTGTTCTTCGCCTATTCCTTCAGTGCAGCTTCAACTTCTTCACTCCATACCATTGGTTCTTGAACATATATTTGCCATCTCCTGCAATGGATGAAGATTGACCAGTTCTCTTTGGTACAGTGACTGTGTATTCCTTCCATCTTCTTTTGATGCTTCCTGCTTCATTCAATATTTTGCCC
>NW_006921638.1:12025750-12032042 GCF_000298275.1 Orycteropus afer afer | reverse complement strand
TTCCTTCTTCCTAGTCTGTCTCAGTCTATAAGCTATGTGGAAACCTGTGCACCATGTGCAACCCTGCTGGCATTTGAAACAGTGGTGGCACAGCCTCAAGCCTCACAGCAACATACAAGCCCCACAGGATGACAAACTGACAGACACGTTTGTCTCCCTTAGCTGTTGGAAACCTCTGCTCCCTCCCATTACCTAATTCCTACCTGGATCCTGCCACTTTGTTGTCCCCAACCACTCCCTCCCTTCCTGGCTCTAGGGGCTGGGGCTTTGCCTGCTCCCACCCCTTACCTGGATTCTGCTGTTCCTGTGGTCCCCAGCCACTCCCCCCCTTCTCCTGTCTCCAGGGCTTTTGAACATACAATAGCTAAAGCTGAAGGAAGAAATGATGAAGTAAAGGACCTGAACAGAAAGTTTCAGAGGGGAGTTCAAGAAGACAAAGTAAAGTATTACAATGAAATATGCACAGACTTGGAGCTAGAAAATGGAAGGGGTGGGGGACACAAAAAACATGCTTAGCATTTCCCAAGTTTACAATACTGAAGGATTCTCTGAGTGAAAAATTGCAAATCATGGAAAGCATCAAAAGAAGATGGAAGGAATACAGTCACTGTACAAAAAAACCTGGTTGACATTCAACTATTTCAAGAGGTAGCAAATGATTAAGAACCAATGGTACTGAAAGAAGTCCAAGTTGAACTGAAGGCATTCAGAAAAAATAAGGCTCCAGGAACTGACAGACTACCAATGGAGATGTAGCAGCAAACAAATGTATTGCTATAAGAACTCGTAGACAAGAAATTTGGAAAATAGCTACCTGGCTAAACAATTGGAAAAGATCCATATAGGGATCTACACTATAAAGAATACAGCATACTTAACCAAACCAAAACAAAGTCACTGCCATCGAGTCAATTCTGACACCTAGTGATGCCCATCAGGTTTTCAAGGCAGTAAATCTTTATGGAAGTAGATTGCCCCATCTTCCTTCCACAGAGAGAATGGTGGGTTTGAACTGCCAACCTCCTGGTTAGCAGTTAAATGCCTCCAGCACTGCACCACCAGAGTTTCTTATAGCGTACTTAGTGCCTGTTGTTGTCATTGTTGTTGTTATCTGCCATCGAGTCTGACCCGACTGATAGCTACCCCTCCTTGGTTTCTGAGGTGGTATCACTATGGAAGTAGATTGCCTGACCTTCCTTCTGAGGAGTGGCTGATGGGTTTGAACTGCCAGCTTTCTGGTTCACAGTCAAGTGCCTTAGGCACTATGCTGCCAGAGCTCCTACTTTTATTTTTTTTAAATTTATTTTTATTATGAAAGCAATATATGTTTACTGTTATATATTAATAATAAAAAGAAATGGTGGGGGAAAAGGCAATGATAACTACTAACACATTATTACTCACTTTTCTAGTACTTCTCCAATAAATGTTGTTAGGAGCTGTCGAGTCAGCTCCAACTCATAGTGACCCTACGTACAACAGAACAAACACTCTCTGGTCCTGAGCCAGCCTTACAATTATTGCTATACCTGAGCCCATTATTGCAGCCACTGTGTCAATCCATCTCATTGAGGATCTTCCCCTTTTCCCCTGATCCTCTACTGGATCAAATATTCAATTCTTCTCCAGGGAATGGTCCCTTCTAACAACATGAGCAAAGCAGGTGAGACAAAACCTAACCATTCTCACTTTCATGGAGCATTCTGGCTGCACTTCTTCCAGGATAGATTTGTTTGTTCTTCTGGTAGTCCATGAGATGTTCAGTATTCTTCGCCAACAACACAACTCAAAAGCACCAACTCTTCTTCAGCCTTCCTTATTCATGGCCCAGGTTTCACATACATATGGGGCAATTGAAAAATACCATGCCTTGGGTTAGGTGCACCTTAGTTTTCAAAGAGACATCTTTGTTCTTCAGCACTTTGAAGAGGTCTTTTACAACACATTTGCCCAGTGTAATATGTCATCTGATTTCTTGACTGCTACTTCCATCCGTATTGATTGTGGATACAAATAATATGAGATCTTTGACAACTTCAGTCTTTTCTCCATTTATCATAATGCTGCTTCTTGGTCCAGTTGTGAGGATTTTTGTTTTATATTGCATTGTAATCTATGCTACAGACTGTACTCTTTAATCTTCATCAGTAAGTGCTTCAAGTCATCTTCACTTTCAGCAAGCAAGGCTGTGACATCTGCATATCACAGGTTGTTATTGAGTCTTCCTCCAATCCCAATGCTGTGTTCTTCTTCATATAGTCCAGCTCCTTGAATTATTTGTTCAGCATCAGATTAAATAAATATGAGCAAAGTATACAACCCTGACACATACCCTTCCTGATTTTGAAACATGCAATATCCCCTTGTTCTGTTCAAATGACAGCTCCTGATCTATGTCCAGGTTCCTCATGAACACAACTAAATGTTCTAGAATTCCCATTCTTCTCAATGTTATCCATAATTTGTTATGATCCACACAAATTGAATGCTTTTGCATAGTCAATAAAACACAAGTAAACATCCTTCTGGTATTCTTTGCTTTCAGCCAAGATCCATCTGACATCAGCAATGATATCCCTTGTTCCACATCCTTTTATGAATCCAACTTGCATTTCTGGAAGTTCTCTATCAATATACTGCTACAATCAGTTTTAAATTTATCTTCAGCAAAATTTTACTTTTGTGTGATATTGATGATATTGTTCAATAATATCCACATTCTATTCAATAATCTTTCCTTGGAGTGGGTACTAATATAGATCTCTTACAGTCAGTTGGCCAGGTAGCTGTCTTCCAAATTACTTCTCATAGGCGAGCAAATACTTCCACCCACAGCATCCCTTTTTTGAAACATCTCATTGGGTATTCCATCAATTCATGGGGCCTTATTTTTCACCAGTTCCTTCAGTGCAGCTTGGACTTGTTCTCTCAATACCATTGGTCCTTGATCATATGCCACCTCCTGAGATAGCTGAACATTGACCAGTTTTTTTATACAGTGACTCTGTATATCTCTTCCATCTTTTTTTATGCTTCCTGCATAATTCCTGCATATTTATTTTCAATAAATACATTTACATAATTGCAATTGTATTATATATCTAGTTTTATAGCCTGATTTTTTCACTTAAAATTGCAGCTTAAATATTGTCTCATTTTTATTTTTATTAAAATGGCATATATTGATCATTTAAAATATGCCAGTTCTATGCTATTATTTCCTAATTTCACAACTGCAGCAATTATGAAGTTGAGATACTATCATTTTGATAGTATTTTTCAAAACACTCTGTGGACGAATTATTTGAGATGCTTATTTAAAATGCAAATTTATGTCCCTTGACCCCAAATGCCCTAAATCAAAATATTTGAAAGAATATACCAATTCAACAAGCACCCAATTGATTTTTTTGTGTGTCACCAAAGTATGAAAACTTTTGTCTTTTTGTAACTAGTGCTAGATTTGCCTCACCTAGCTATTAGCTGTAAAGTATAGTTACATCATTCATGTTTTTAGTATTTACTTTCAACTATATGTAGGAGCTTTAGAGTAAATCTTACGTGCAATTAGATTAGGAAGATCTTCCAAAGAAAAACATCCCAGGGAGAAAAAAATGAATTAACTTACTACTTCTACATGGAATGCTTAACAAAGGCCAAAGTGTCTGGCAATTCTTCTAGTATACTTTCCATTATTATTGTTCCTGTTGTTCTTGTTAAGTGCTGTCAAGAAGTATCCAATCAGAGCGACCCTATGTACAACAGAACAAAACACTGCTCAGGAATGCTCCGTCTTCACAATAATTACTATGTTTGAACTCATTGTTGTGCAAATGTGTCAATTCATCTCATAGAGGGTCTTCCTCTTTTTCACTGATCCTCTCCTTTACCAAGAATAAAGACCTCTGGAAACGACTTCCTCCTGGTGACATGTCCAAAGTACAAGAGACGAAGTCTTGCCATCTTCAATTCTAAGGAGGATTCTATCTGTACTTCCTCCAAGTCAGATGTTTGTTCTTCTGGGACTCCATATATATTCAGTATTCTTCAACAACATCATAATTAAAAGGCATCAATTCCTCTTTGGTCTTTCTTATTCATTGTTCAGCTTTTGCATGCATTTGAGGTGAATGAAAATACTATGGCTTGGATCAAGCACACCTTAGTCTTCAAAGTGGCATCTTTTTATTACTTTTTAATGCTCTAATGAGGTCTTTTGTAGCAGATGTGCTCACATGAAACAAAGGATATCATTGTTGATGTCAGATGGATCTGGGCTAAAAGCAGAGAATACCAGAGAGATGTTTACCATTGTTTCATTGACTATGCAAAGGAATTCAACTTTGTGGGTCATAACAAATTATGGATAACACTGTGAAGAACGGGAATTCCAGAACACATAACTGTGATCATACAGAACCTGTAAATAGATCAAGAGGTAGTCCTTCAAACAGAACAAGGGAATACTGCATGGTTTAAAATCATGAAGGGTGTGCATCAGTGTTGTATCCTTTCACCATACTTAATCTCTATGCTGAGCAAATAATCCGAGAAGCTGGACTATACGAAGAAGAACACAGCATCAGGATTGGAAGAAGATTCATTATGAGCCTGCAAAATGCAGATGACACAACCTTGCTTGGTGAAAATAAAGACTTGCAGTATTTACCAATGGAGATCAAAGACTACAGCCTTCAGTATGGATTATACATCAACATTAAAAAAAAAAATACCCTCACAACTGGACAAATAAATTACATCATGATAAATGGAAAAAAAGATTGAAGTTCTCAAAGATTTCACTTTGTTTGGATCCACAATAAGCGCCCATGGAAGCAGCAGTCAAAAAATCATATGACATTGCATTGGGAAAATCTGCTGCAAAATACCTCTTTAATGTGTTAAAAAGCAAGGACAATTTCCATTACAATGTTCTTTATCTCAACTTCCAGAATAAATTCAAGATCTGTTGTCTTCTACCTTAATTTTTTGTGTTTAGGTGGTGTACTGCCTATGATTTTTGTTATGTTTAGTTTTGTGTTTTCCTTCTTGAGCATAAAGGTTGTTCACAAACAAGACGTGATCATGGAGATTTCCTCACCAGCCTCTATGACCATCCTTTTGTGTTTCAGGAAAATGGTGAGTTCCTTCCTTTCAACATTTATTGCTGTTGTTATTGTTGTTGTTGCTGTTATGTGCTGTCGAGTTGGACCCGACTCATAGCTACCCCTCCTTGGATTTCCGAGGCAGTATCACTGCGGAAGTAGATTGCCCAACCTTTCTTCCGAGGAGGAGTGGCTGATAGGTTTGAACCCCCAGCCTTCTGGTTAGCACTCAAGTGCCTTAGGCACCACACTACCAGAGCTCCTTTTGTTGCTATTATTGTTGTTTTTGCCATCGAGTAGGACCCAACTCATAGCAACCCCTCCTTTTAGTAGTTAGTATTTTGTCCAGGACAACATGTTACTTGTAGGATTACCATATATAGTATATATATATATATACTATATATGACTAAGGCATTTGACTGCTAACCAGAAGACTGGTGGTTCAAACCCATAAACTACTCCTTGGAAGGAAGGTTGAGCTATCTACTTCCATAGTGATACTGCCTGGCTGGGAAACCCAAGGAGTGGTCACTATGACTTGGATGACTTGATGACTGAGTTTGGTTATATATATATAAATATATAAATATATAAATATATATATATATATATATATATATATATACACACATACACACATACACACATATACATATATGAAACATATATGTATTTTTTTTACCTATTAACACATCATACAGATGTATAAATGTCTAAAAGTAAATCTGTTATCTAATCATATAATTTCACAGGAGAGTTATAATCTGCCACCTCTCATGCAATTAGAGGTTTGTCATAGTTATCTAGGGCTGATATAACAGAAATAGCATGAACAGATGATTTTAACAAATAGAAATTTATTCTCTCAGTTTAGGAAACTAGGAGTCTGAATCACAGTCATGGCTCTAAGGGGAGGCTTATTCTCTGTCAGCTCTGGAGGAAACTATTTATCTCTTTATCTTCTGTCTCCTTGTTCTGTGGAGATCTCCATGTGGCTTGGCAGCAATCTTTTCCCATCTCTGCTGCTCTAGCTTCCTTGTTTAACCTCTTTAATACCTCAAAAGAGATCGACTCAAAACACACTCTGCACTAATCTCATCTCAATAACATAGCAAAGACAATCTATTCCCAAAGTTAAAGACAATTAAAACAAGTCCAAGAGAGCCAAAGTATGATCTTGAAGA
>NW_006921638.1:12012200-12023900 GCF_000298275.1 Orycteropus afer afer | reverse complement strand
GGACCATTCCCTGGAGAAGGATGTCATGCTTGGTAGGGTGGAGGGTCAACGAAAGAGGGGGAGGCCTTCAAGGAGATGGATTGATACGGTGGCTGCAATGATGGGCTCAAGTATAGCAGGGATTGTGGGGCTGGCGCGGGATCGGGCAGTGTTTTGTTTTGCTGTGCATGGGGTCACTATTAGTCGGAAACGACTCGACAGCACTTAACAACAACAACAAACATCTTTCTGTTATTTTTTCTTTCAGCAAAGATCTATCTGACATCAGCAATGATATCCCTCATTCCATGTCTTCTTCTAAATCCAGGTTGTGTTTCTGGAAGTTCCCTGATATATACTGCTGCAACCATTTTTTAATTATCTTTAGCAAAATTTTACTTGTGTGTGATATTAATGATATTGTTCTATAATTTCCCCATTCTGTTCGATCATCTTTCTTTGGATTAAGCACAAATATGGATCTCTTTCAATCAGTGGGTAGGGTCAGGTAGCTCTCTTCCAAATTTCTTGCTATAGATTAGTAAGCACCTACAGCACTGTACCCCTTTGTTGAAATATGGCAATGGATATTCCATCAATTCCTGGAGACTTATTTTTTGCCACTTCCTTCAGTACTGCTTGGACTTCTTCTTTCAGTATTATTGGTTCTTGCTCATATGTCACCTCTTGAAATACATTAAATCAACCAATTATTTTTGGTAGTGACTGTGTATTCCTTACATCTTCTTTTGATGCTTCCCACATCATTCAATATTTTGCCCAAAGAATCCTTCAATATTGCAACTCAAGGCTTGAATTTTTCTTCACTTCTTTCAGTTTGAGAAATGCCAAACATGTTCTTCCCTTTTTGTTTTCTCACTCCAGGTCTTTGCACATTTCATTATAACACTTTGTTTTATCTTCTTGAGTTGCTTTTTGAAATCTTTTGTTCAGCTCTTTTATCTTATTATTTCTTCCATTTGCTTTAGCTACTCTCTGTTCAAGAGCAAGTTTTAGATCTCTGCTGACAATAATTTTGGTCTTTTCTTCCTTTCCTATCTTTTTAATGACCATTTTCTTCCTTTATGTATGATGGTCTTGATGTTATCCCACAACTCAAATGGTTTTCGGACACTGGTGTTCAGTGAGTCAAATCTATTCTTCAAATGATCTCTAAACTCAGGTGGGATGTAATCAAGGTCATATTTTGGCTCTTATGGACTTGTTTTAATTGTCTTCACTTTCAACTTGAACTTGCATATGAGCAATTGATGGTCTGTTCCACAGTCAGCTTCTGGACTTGTTTTGACTGAAGATATTGAGCTTCTCCATGGCCCCTTCCACAGATGTACTCAATCTGATTCCTGTACTCCTTCTGACAAGGTCCATGTGTAGAACCACCATTTATGTTGTTGAAAAAAGTTATTTGCTATGAAAAAGTCATAGATCTTTCTGTGATGCAAACTCTGGTGTTATTTCTATCACCAAAGCCATATTTTCCAATTACTGATGCCTCTTCTTTGTTTCCAACTTTCACATTCCTATCAGCAGTAATCATCGATACATCTTGATTGCATGTTTGGTCCATTTCAGACCGCAGAAGTTGGGAAAAATCTTCCATTTCTTCATCTTTGGCTTTAGTGGTTGGTGCATAAATTTGAATGATAGTAGTGTTAACTGGTCTTCCTTGTAGGCGTATGTATATCATATCCTATCACTGACAACATTGTACTTTAGGACAGATCTTGAAACATTCTTTGTGGTGATGAATGTGATGTCATTCCTCTTCATATTTTCATTTCTAACATAGAAGGTCATATAATTGTCTGATTCAAAATGGCCAATACCAGTCCATTTCAGCTCACTAATGCCTAGGATATCAATGTTTATGAGTTCCATTTAATTTTTTATTCCATTTTTGACAACTTCCAATTTTCCTATGTTCATACATTCCATGTTCCAATATTAATGGATATTTGCAGCTTTTTCTTCCCATTCTGAATGTTGCCCATCAGCAAATGGAGGTCCTGAAAGCTTTACTCCACCCATGTCATTCCTGGAGGAAGTGCAGCCAGAATGCTCCTTGGAAGCAAGAATGACCAGACTTCGTCTCACCTATTTTGGTCATGTTGTAAGAAGGGACCATTCCCTGGAGAAGGATGTCATGCTTGGTAGGGTGGAGGGTCGACGAAAGAGGGGGAGGCCTTCAAGGAGATGGATTGATACGGTGGCTGTGATGATGGGCTCAAGTATAGCAGGGATTGTGGGGCTGGCGCGGGATCGGGCGGTGTTTCGTTATGCTGTGCATGGGGTCACTATGAGTCGGAAATGACGGCACTTAACAACAACAACAACAACAACATGTCATTAAGGTACTTTCTACCTTGAGGAGGCAGCTCTTCCCCAGTCATGTTTTGAGTGCCTTCCAACCTTAGAGGCTCATCTTCCAGCACTACATCAGATAAAGTTTCAGTTATTCATAATATTTTCCAGTAATATATCAGACAGTATTTCACTGCTATTCATAAGGTTTTCACTGTCCAATATTTTTTTGAGAAGTGAATGGCTCCTTTCTTCTTCCCAGTCTGTCTTCTGGAAGCTCTGCTGAAACCTGTCCTCTATAACTGACCATGATGGTATTTGAAATACTGGTGGCATAACCTCCAGCCTCACAGCGACAATACCACAAACTGACAGATAAGTGATGGTAATTTAGATGAATACTCAATAAATATTGTGATTAAATTGAGCTACAGACGTCAGCCCCTTTTGGAGCCTGTTGCTTGTTTGGCTTACTAGTGGAAATCATGTGAGTATCTCAGCTCCTTGGACTTCTTTAGTCTACAGAGTTGGGTATTTTATTCCTGATGGCACAATCTAGGCTTGTGATAATAGTGTATTAACACCAACAGTCAACCCAAAGGAAACGGACCCATTTTGGAAATTCTATGTTACCTGTCTCCGCCTGACACTCTCATTAACCGAATGGTCCACTTAGCTATTACTAAATATGTACAGCAGACCATGGTATGTGTAGTCACAATTTTTTTAGAGCACAATTCTTAATTTTGGGTCATCTCTCAGTTTCTGAAATACTTATTCAAAGACTATTTTTAAGGAAGTACTGCACTCAAATAGATTCTGACTCATAGCTACACCCATTGGGTGTCCAAAGCTGTAAATCTTTATGAAGTAGATTGCCTCATCTTCCTCCCACGGAGCAGCTGGTCAGTTTGAACCACCAACCTTCTGGCTAGCATCCAAATCCTTACCCATTACTCCACCAGAGCTCCTTAAGAAAGTTTATAGGTAAGTTGTTTTCTGAGCCCCTGTGTAGCTGGGTATAATAGCCCATCTTTAGTGTTAAAGAGAATACTGAGACCAACTTAATTTTTATTTCTTGGCATATATTTCTGATATTATAGAAGAGTTTCTCTAGTCTTATGATTCAAATTTTTTGCTATTTTATTACTAAGTGTAAGTCATTTTTTTATAGATTTTGCTTAAATATGATGAGCTTTTTTAATATGCAAGCTCAAATTTATTTTACTCAATTATTATTTGGGTGAGGAAAGTTTTCTTATGTCTTAATCATTCTTTCTATCATGATTTTCCTAATTCCTCTCTCAAAAGTGCCATATAATTTTATAAAATACTTTATGATCTATGCCTTCCATATTTACCATTCATTCAGTTATTGATGAAAAATTATTTACAAACCAGTTTTCTTTTATAACACCAGTATTTGAAATTTAGAAATGTTGTAACCTAAATATGAGAATTCTAAGAGACTTATCATAAGTAATTGAAAACCTTAGGACTTAGAATTTTTTAAGAACTAGTTATTTCAAGTAATGTAAACAAAGTATGAAGTTTACTATTATTTCTCAGTATGTTAAAGCTTAATATTAAATGGCTTAATATCACTGCCACTATTAAAAGTCACTTAGGTTATCAACAGATAAACTTGACATTTTGATCAAAATTTGTAATTTATAACCTAGGTTTGATAAATAACTCATATTATAGGATAAATTGTTTTATCAGTCAAAAAGGAAGTAATTTGTTACATAGGTGAATTTTAATTCCTGCTGAGAAAATTTAAGTAATAAATGTCCTTGAAAATATTGTCAGTCTTGATATATATAGTTATGAGCTTGGCAGTAAAACAAATTAGCAGAGTC
Organism: Orycteropus afer afer; assembly: GCF_000298275.1. Taxonomy (NCBI): domain Eukaryota; kingdom Metazoa; phylum Chordata; class Mammalia; order Tubulidentata; family Orycteropodidae; genus Orycteropus; species Orycteropus afer. The sequence goes on along the minus strand of NW_006921638.1, from coordinate 12,019,737 downwards.
TCTCAGTTCACATCTGCTAACAAGAAGTTTATAGATCTCAATTTATTTTGCTTTCAAAAAGAAATAAAATATGGGATACTATATTTATATCACTATAATTCTTAGTTGTCATCATTTTCTCTGGTCATTAGAGTTCTGTAGTAGAAAGTAGTTCAAGATATTCTTTAGAGTTGAAAACAAAAGCAGATAATCAATTTAATGTCTAGCAGTAATTTAAGGCCCTAGATTTTGACTAAAATAAAACAAACACTCTTCTCAACAAATGTGAAAACTGATGGTAGTGCAATAAGGAGTTTAAGATGAGATTATACCATGTTTTGTCCTTGGTAAACTAAGGCATCATTTTTTAATTTCACTTGGAAAAAAATAAAAAACATCCAAGTCTGAGAGAGATCACTATAAAACAAATAAAATAACCAAAGCAAATTTTATAATGGTTAAAAATATTCGGGAAACACTACATGATGTTTATTGTTTGGCTAGAAATTGAGCCCTGGGAGTGAGTCCAGTTCCAGGCATGAAGGATAACTAAGGACCATTGTCTTGGGGATTCCATCAGTTTCTAACAGACCAGGAAACATGGTCTCTTTTAGTATTTTGAGTTTTGTTCCACATTTTTCTCCCACTCAGTCCAGAAGCTGCTAACATGATCCCTTTCAAAGTGGCTGGCAGTGGTAGCCAAGTACCATTTAGTTCTTCTGGTCTCAGGGTCATGGAGGGTGAGGTTCACATTGTCCACACGTCCCTAGGACTGATTATTTCCATGTGTCTTTGATTTTCTTCACTCTTCTTTGCTCCAAAAGAGGAGAGACCAATAGTTCCATCTTAGATAACTTCCTCAAGCTTTTAAGACCTTGATCTCTACTCACCAAAGTAGGATATAAAACAATGTCTTTGTGGACTATGCTATGCCAATTGACCTTGATGCCACCACAACTGTGGTGCTGAGCCCAGAGGCTCAGCAACTCACTCCCTCAAGGTATTTCATTATAGCTAAGAAATTTTCCTAACTTTGCCCCCTATTAGCTCTGCTATATATATGGACATTTTTATATCACATACAAATATCTATGTAGAAATATTGTCTGCTAGACCTATATATGGTCATGAGTGTAGTCCCATTCAACTACCCACACCTAATCATCTTACCTGTCTATCTATATAGCCACTCATAAATTAATGTTTTTTATTACAGATAATGAAGTATTGTGTACATAACAGTGTTTACCTTTATTGTCTGTAACTTGCGCACGTTTCTCTTCCTTTTCCTTAGTGATATTATGCCAGTCACCTGCTTTTTATATATTGTCTTTCCCTTCATCCAAATTAATAAATGTCTCTTATCTAGTTAACACTTTTCTCTCCTCACCCTACCCCTCCAATCCCTGTAAACCAATAAATAATGTTTCATTCTGTATGTAAATCTTTCCTTGACTTTTTATAATAGTGGACACAACAATATTTGTTCTTTTATGACTGAGCTAATTCACTCAGCATAATGTCCTCCAAGTTCATCCACGTTAGGAGATGTTTCATAGATTCTTCATTATTGTTTAATGTTGCATAGTATTCCATTGCATGTTTGTGTCACAATTTGTTTATAGGTGCTTAAGTTTTTTCCATTTCTTTGTTATTGTGAATAGTGTTGCAATGAGCATGGCTGTGCAAACCTCTATTTGTGCCCTGGCTCTCCCTTTTTTAAGATATATACCCAGTAATGTGATTGCTAGGACAATTGATATTTCTATTTCCAACTTTTTCAGGATGCATCATGTAATTTTCCACAGTGGCTGCACAGTCTACAGTCTCATCAGCAGTGTATGAGAGTTCCAATCTCTCCACAACCTCACCTACGTTTGCCATTTTCTGTCTTGTTGAACTTTGCTATTACTGCTGGGGTAAGATGATATCACATAGTACATTTTCCTTGCATCTCCCTAATGGCTATCATGAGCATTTCTTCATGTATTTGTTGGCCACCTGAATATCTGAGTATCTTCTTTGGGGAAATTATCTATTCATGTCCTTGGCCCATTATTAAATTGGATTGTTTGTCTTTTTGCTGCTGAGGTATTGGAGTTTTCCACAAATTTTAGAGATAAGCCACTTGTCTTATACGTTGTTCCCAAACATTTTTCCCAATCTGTTTTGCAGAAGTCTCTTGATGCACATAATTTAATTTTTAAAAGGTTCCAGTCATCTAGTTTATCTTCTTCTGCTTATGCATTTCAGGTTATATTTGATAGTCTATTTATGCCATAAATTAGAGCTTCTAAGTTTGCCCCTTTTTGGTCTTTGATGAACATTATAGTTTTGGGTTTTGCATTTAGGTCTTTGATCCATCTTGAGTTTGTTTTTGTGTATGTATCTTACTTCATTTTTCTGCAAATGGACATCTAGTTTAGCCAGCACCATTGTTCAAGAGACTCTCTCTTCCCCATTTAATGAGTTATGCCAAAAGTCAGAGAGAAGTATGATTGCAGCATGCCTGAGAAGAGGTTGTCCTGATTAAAGAACTATATCCTGAATCAATTCTCAGCCTGAATTGTAATCTGTCATTTCCCTAATAAGCCCCACAATGATTATTATTGTTGTGAGTTCTGTGTGGCCACTGCAACAAATTATCGATTCCAGCATAAAAGTTGAGAATGCCCTGGCTGAGTGTCAAAATTGGTGAAAATGGTTGGAGGGTAGAGGCATGTCTGACCTTTGCCTGATAGGAATCAGCCTTGATGTTGATCTTTATCTTCCTTCCCCCTTGTGAAATTAGAAGAGGTCAGAAGCCACTCCATGCCCTTTAGGACCTTGTTGAAACAATTGCCTCTCAGTCTATGTACAGGTTCCACATGAGCACAATTAAGTGTTCTGGAGTTCCCATTCTTCACAATATTACCCATAATTTGTCATAATCCACATAGCTAAATATCTTTGCATAATCAATAAAACACATGTAAATATCTTCCTAGTATTCTCTGCTTTCAGCCAAAATCCAATTGACATCAGCAATGACATCCTTCCTTCCATGACCTCTTCTGAATTTGGCTTGAATTTCTGGCAATCCCTTCTCACTGTACTACTGCAACCATTTTTTGAATTATCCTCAGTAACATTTTACGCTTTTGATATTAATGATATTGTTTGATATTTTCTATATTCCATTAAATCAGTTTTCTTTAGGATTGGCACAAACATGGATCTCTTCCAGTTGATTGACCAGATACCTTTCTTCCAAATTTCTTGGCATAAATGAGTGAGTGCTTCCAGTATTGCATCTGTTTGTTGAAATATCTCAATGGGTATTCCTCAATTACTGAAGCCTTTTTTTTTTTCCACCAGTGCCTTCTGTGCAGCTTGGACTTCTTCCTTCAATACCATAGGTTCTTTATCATTATACTATTTCCTAAAATGGTTGAGTATTGACCCATTCCTTTTGTTACTGTGACTCTGTGCATCCCTTCCATCTTTTTTTGATGTTTACTGTGTCATTCAATATTTTGTCTGTAGCATCCTTCAGCAGTGCAACTCAAGGTTTGAATTTTTCTTCTATTCTGTCAGCTTGAGAAATGCCAACTATGTTCTTCCCTTTTGGTATTCTGGTCCTGTGGGATAAAAGCCCATTTTCTGAGGCCTTTTATATTTCTATCCTATGTGAACCTTCAGAAATCAATCCTTAAAAGAAAATTTCAAAAACAGTAACAAGTGTTTCTCCAATCCTTTGCTTAAAATATATTTCCTCCAAATTTTGAGGGACAATTTTTCTAGGTATATATTTATTAGTTGGAATCTTTTCTCTTTCAGGGTTTTATATGTCCAAACAGATATTTCCTCCAAACTTTTCTTTAGGCTGCTGTCCATCTTTCTCTAACATAAAATCTTGGAGCATTGATATATAACGCCTTTTGATTAGCAATATTTTCAAGACATGTGCATCAGAAGACCCTTCAAATTCTTAAAGTCTATTTGCATTTTACCTTTGTTTGCTTAGCAGATATTGCTTCTACCTAAACAGTATTCTCCATTTCTCCTAACCACCACCACCCATTTTTCCCAGCCTACTGAGATCTTTCTCGTTCTTCTGTTCTTGACTTAGATATTACCTGTTCTCTAAGTCCCATTCTCATCATTCATTCCTCTCTTAGAGCATATAGCGTATCACTGTCTTTCTGGACTGTGACTCTTTAATCTTAAGAACCATTTATAACATATTTTTGTAATCCCAGAAAACAATATATGAATAGATAGTAAATTGAAGTGTCCTTTAACATTAATAACAACTATTTGAAGTACTTATTCAACTTATTTTTCTAGTCCCACCCATACTGCCAAATCCTTATCCCCAAATAATCAATCAAGACTAATATTGTTGATGTTTCTACAAGTGCATTTGTATGTTCTGTAAGAATTCCCAGGTGTATAGTAGGGCTGACAAGGGACAAGGTTCTAGTCACTTCTCGATCACAGCTAGCTATGCAGAGGGAGTAAGTAGTTGAAACTGTGAGCCCAGGACCATAGTTGCAGAGGACATCAAGCTCAATTGGCATAACATACTACACAAAACATTGTTCCACCTCCTACTTTGGCGAGTAGCAACTAGGATCTTAAAAGCTTGCAAGCAGCCATCTAGATGCAACAATTGGTCTCTCTTCATCCAGAGCAAAGAAGAATGAAGAAAACCAAAGATTCATGGAAAAAATTAGTCCTAGTGACTGGTACACCATGTGATCTACAGCCTATGTGACTATGAGACCAGAAAAACTAGATGGTGCCTGGCTACCACTAGCCAGAGGGGGATCTATGTAGGAGATCCTGGATAGAGAGGGAGAACAATGTGGAACAAAACTCAAAATCATTTGGGAAATAAAAAAGGGGGGAGGGACCAGGTTTGCTGATCTGATAGAGCCTGGTAGAACCTCTGAGACTATGGCCCCTAGCTGTCCTTCAGGTCTGGAATTGAACCCACACCTGTGGCTTCCAGCCAAACAAGACAGGCATATGAGTTGAACATTTACCTGAAGTAGACGCACTCCTTGGAGAGAACAATCATGGAAGAAAGAAGGGCTGTTTATGCACAGGGAGACAGCTCAGGGAGCAGGAGTGCATGGAGGACAGAAACAGGGAAGAGGTTACTATCGGGAGGAAGTGGGAAGCAAGCTGTTGCATTGGGGTAAACTATAGTCAATGTTATGGGACAAAGTATATGTGAACTGCTGTATGGAAAATGACTTTGCTCAGTAAATTTTCACCCAAATCACAATTTAAAAAAAAAAAAGAAAAGAAAAAGAGTAATATTGTTGATATTTCCATCAAGACCACAGAATAGGCAGACAAACTACACAGACCCTCAGCAATAGTGAGAAACCAGTTGAAATGAATATAGAAGATGATAGTGGAACCCTGAGCTTTGAAGGGAAGGATAAAGAGTGGATTAACTAACTAGGAGAAGAACCTGAATGAAATACTGAACAAGGAGACAAATGGAGCAGCGGACTGCCAGCTGTCCTGGTGCACAGCAATTTTGAATATTTCTCGATAGCAACCTGAGAATTGACTCTGTTGAATAAAGACTGCAAGGGCAAGGACGGCATTGGTGCCTGACAACCAGAAAGGAAAATGGTGGGGAAAGAGACAAATGGACCTGTAACCTGCCAGTGGCTGTCCTGAGGGTGCAGCCATTTTGAATGTTTGCCACTAGCCAGTGTGTCCATTTTGGATGTATGCAAGTGGCATTCTCACCTGGGCAGTGACATAAGAGTGGGGTCCACTTGCTGGGGATAGCATGGACAACTGCAATGGAGCCTGACAACTGAAAATGCATGACATTCCCCTTGTTTCTCTTATACCTCACATTGTCTTGCTGAATGGGGGGTATGGTCATCCCCTGCCTCCACCCACCTTTTTGACCAGCAGGAATTCCATCCCAGTCTGTGCCCTGATAGAGGCTGGGTGTTGTGCCCTGTCCCCCACAGTTTTGTTTTTTGTTTTAAATTATTCTTTTTATCCAGATTACTTTCTACCTTTTTTTTATTATTATTCCCTCCTCCTTTTATCCTCTTCCCTTTTCCTGGTTCCATTCCTTTTTCTTTCTTTTGGTTCATCTCATCCTTTGTTTTTCCTTTTGCAGTATTCTCATTTTTTCTTTACTATTCTTCTGCTTTTTTCTCATTCCTCCATTTTTGGTGATTGTTCTTGTTTACCCAGTTTGAGTTTCTTTTTCTCTTGTTTTTATTTATTTATTTATTGGTGTTTTTTTCTTTGTTGTTGCTGTTGTTGTCTAACTGTCTAACAAATATGGATTTGGGTGAAGAGAGACAGCAACCATTCCCACAAAACCCAACCATAATAGCACCTCCTGCAGCCCCACCCACTGAGTGAAGGCCACCATTTGCTTTTTCACCTATTGACAACTGAAAGACAGCAGTCAATACCAGCTCAACTCACTCTCAACTCCTCTTCACAAACAGCTGAGATCCGTGCACACCCTCTCATTCTCTGTCACACCCACCAGGAGACAGGTGGTGAGTGCTTAAGTGCTAACAACTAGTGAATAGAGGAGTACAGCACCTTGCTCACATATATATATCACAACAAAATTAAGGAAAAAAATGTTGTGTGAATCACATCAACATACAACCACAAATTAAACACAAATACAACACCATCACAATGTCTCAGGGACAAGAGACCATCACAGCCCACACAAAAAATCAAGGTAAAGCAGTAGAAAGAAGTGACCAGGATACAAACTCAGAAAACACCCTGAGGAAGAAGCAGTATTGGAACTCCCTAATAAGGAATTCAAGAGAATTATATTTGGGTAACTTCAATGGATTGAGAGACAGATCAAGAAAAATATTGACAAGATCAAGGGAAACACTGGCAAGATTAAGGAAAACACAGACAAAACTCCACAACAATTTAGGAAAACAATATAAGAACAAACTGACAAAATAAACAAAAAAGTAGAAATGATACAAATACAACAAATAGAAATCCAAAAGATTAATACTAAAATTTCAGAAATAGGTAAGACATTGAATGAGAAAAGGAATAGAATTGAATCAATGGAAGGCAGAATTAATGAGATTGAAGACAAATATCTCAATACTACTTTGTTAAGGGATCAATCAGACAAAAGATAAAAACATAATGAAGAAAACCTAAGACTGAAGTAGGAAACCATCAAAAGGAATCAGCTACACATGATCAGAATTCCAGAACAGGAGAAGACAAATAAAACCACATAGAAAAGTCTCAAAAATTTGTTAGAAGAGAATTTCCCTTATATGGTGAAGGACAAGAATATATCCATTCAAGAAGTTCAATGATTCAACAAGACAGAAAATAACAAATGTTGGCGAGGTTATGGAGAGATTGGGACTCTCATACACTGCTAGTGAGACTGTAAAATGGTACAACCATTGTGGAAAACAGTATGGCAATTCCTTCAAAAGTTGGAACTAGAAATACCATTTGACCCAGCCATTCCATTACTAGGTATATACCCTAAAGAAGTGAGAGCCATGACAAGAACAGATAT
>NW_006921638.1:11980146-12010727 GCF_000298275.1 Orycteropus afer afer | reverse complement strand
ATTAGAAAAATAATTGAAAAACTCTGGATCTTTGTCTTAAATAAAGAGAATTATGTGCATAATGTAAAAAAAGGAAAATATGTAACTCTTTAACAGAGAAATAAAAAATATTAAAAAATAAATTTTAGAAAAAAAAATTACAATATCAAACATTAAAAATTCACTGCTACCAATCAATCTTCACTTAAAGAAATATTAAAGGAAGTTCTTCAGACAGAAGAGAAATATTACCAGCAAGAAAACTAGAACTTTATGTATGAGCATAAAGGAACAGAAATGGTAACTATATGGTTAAAATAACAGAATATTTTTATCCTCTTAAGTTCTTTAAAATACGTCATTAATATAAACAAAAATTATGACTTTTTTTCTGCTGGGGTTTTCAACATATGTAGATAATATATATGACAGTTCTAATACAAAGAGAAGGAGCTCTGGTAGCATAGTGGCTAAGTCACTTGCCTGCTAACCAGATGGCTGGCGGTTCAAACCCACCAGCCACTCCTCGGAAGGAAGGTTGGGCATTCCTACTTCCGTAGTGATACTGCCTTGGAAACCCAAGGAGGGGTCGCTATGAGTCGGGGCCGACTCGACGGCACACAACAACAACAACAACAATACAAAGAGAAAAGTTTAAAGGAACCTATATGGTTGTATGTTGTTGTTGTTATGTGCCGTCAACACGGACCGACTCATAGTCCCCTCCTTGGGTTGCTGAGGCGGTATCACTACGGCAGTAGATTGCCCAACCTTCCTTCCGAAGAGTGGCTGGTGGGTTTGAACCGCCAGCCTTCTGGTTAGCAGTCCATGCCTTAGGCAATATGCTACCAGAGCTCCTTATGGTTGTATAGTTTCTACAGTTTTTTTAAGCGGTAAAATATTAACTCTAGGTGAACTGTAAAATATTAGTTATGTATATTTTAATCCCTAGCACGTTATTAAAAATATGAAGTAATACACCAAAAGAGCCAATGAATATGCTAAAATGGTACAGCATAAAATATTGAAATAATACAAACCAAGACAAAATGGTGAGAACAGAGGAAAACAAACAGAGGGGACAAATAACAAACAACACACCTGAATCCAAACATATCATTAATCAAATCAAATGTAAATGGTCTAAGCATACCAATTAATTGAGAGTATCAGTTGGATTTAAAAGTGAAGAAAAAAAATCTATTTATATTTATTGTATAAGAAACTCATTTCAAATATAATGACCTAGATAGGTTAAAATAAAATGAGGGAAAATACAAAACTAATTAAAAGAATAATACCAAAAAAACAAACCCACTACCATTCAGTTGATTCAACTCATAGTGAACCCTCCTTGGGTTTCTAAAGGGATGTCTCTATGGAAGTAGATTGACCAATCTGCCTTCTTAGGAGTGGCTGGTGGGTTTGAACCACCAGACTTCTGGTTAGCACTCAAATGTCTTAGGCACTAGGCCACCAGAGCCAGACAAAATATACTTCAGAATAAATAATTTTATAAAGAATAAAGAGAGACTTTACTTAATGGAAAAAGGGTCAATTCACAAAGAAGGAATAATAAATATGTACTGCCTCAGAAACCCAAGGAGGGGTCGCTATGAGTCGGGGCCGACTCGACGGCACACAACAACAACAACAACAAATTTTAAAAAAAGAGCATCAAAACACATAAAGGAAGAACTGATAGACAAAATGAACTCATAAATATACTTGGAAAATCTGACAATCCTCTCTCAATAATCAATAGAATAAAAAAGAAAAAAAATTCAATAAGGATTTATGAGAACTTAACACTATTAGCCAACATACCTAATTAACATTTAAAAGATCCTTTACCCAATAATAAGAAGCTCTGGTGGCACAGTGCTTACTTAAGACATTTGATTGCTAACTAGAAAGTTGGTGGTTCAAACCAACCAGCCACTCCACAGAAGACAGACTGGGCAAGCTAGTTCCATAAAGATTATCACCTCGGAATGCCAAAGGGGGTCATTATAAGTTGAAATCGACTCAATGACTATGGGATTGGTTTGGTTTGGTTTGTTTTACCCAATAATAGCCAAATTCATGTTCTTATCAAGGATATATGATACACTGATCAAGATAGACCATATTCTGAACCAAAAAACAAATCTTAACAAATTTGAAATAATTAAAAAATCATTCAAAGTATCATTCAAAGTTCTCTAACCACAGCAAAACTAAATTAAAGATCATAACAATAATATATTCAAAAAATTCCCAAAGCGTTTAGAAATTAATCTACAAACTTCAAAATAATATATGGATCAAAGAGGGAGTCTTAACTGAAATTAATTTTGAACAAAATTAAAATATATTTTAAACTAAATGAAAATGAAACTATAGCAACAGAATTTGAAGAAGTTTAAAACAGTACTTAGAGCAAAATTTATAGTCTTAAATGTACACGTTAGAAAGGAAGAAAAGTATCAAATTAACGTTCTTAGTTTCTACTTTAAGAAAACTAGCAAAAGAAGAATTATTTAAACTCAAAACAAGCAAAAAGAAGGAAACAATATAGACAAAAGAAAAATAATAAAATTGAAAACTCAAAAACAATAAAGAAAACCAATAAACTTTGAAGTTGGTTTATTTAAAAGATAAATACAATTGATCGACCTCTAGCCACACTGACTAAAACAAAAAAAGAGAGGAAACACAAATTGCAGATATCAGGAATGAAATAGAAGATATTCTTGCAGACTCTACAGACATGAAAAGGATAACAAGAAACATTATGAAAAAACTTTATGCCAACAAATGTTAAAGCTTGGTGAAATGGATAAGTTACTTGAAATATAGAAACTACAAAATTTCACTCATGAAATATCAATAATCTTAATAGTTTTATATTCAATAAAGAGATTGAATTCACAATTTAAAATATTCAGCAATCAAAACATCAGGACCAGATGATTTCATGAGCTAATTCTACCAAACATTTTAGAAAGAAAAGAAAATTAAAGTCTTCAACAAAATGTTAACAAATTGCACTCAGCAAATATATATATATATATATGTGTGTGTGTGTATGTTATATACATATAGAGAGAGAGAAAGAGAGAGAGAGAGAGACACCACCATATACACACATATAAGGTCATGTGTTACCACCAAATTGGATTTATCCTAGTAGTAAAACACTGGTGTAACATTTGAAAATGAATCAATGTAATTAGCTATGTATCAGATTCCAAAGAGGGGGAGAGAAACCAGTCATGCCAATAAATGGCAAACTATATATATGTGTGACAACATTTAACACATACCTAACAACAAGTAATAGCTCCCCGAAAACTAGAAAAAAGAAAAAAAAAAAAACTTCTTCATCCAAATAAAGAATAAAGAAACAAACAAAAAACACTACCATTTATATCATCCCTAGTAGTGGAAAATAATGCTTATCCCTTGGGAACAAAGCAAGGATGTCTTCCCTCACCACTCAGATGGTACATCATTCTGAGAATCCTAGCCACTGCAATATTTATAAAAAATAAATAAATAAAGGAAATGAAAATAATACGTATAAAAAAGAAATGAAGAAAACAACCCTCCCCAGACCTGAGGGTCTATGTAACAAATCTAAAGAATCTACCAAAAATAAATAAATAAACCCCCTAAAATTAATATGTGAATTTTAGAAGCTTATGGGACACAAGGTCAAAAAGAACTCTGAAAAAGAAAAAAGAACACATACTCATTGATTTCAAAACTCACTATAAATCTATGGTAATTGAAATAGTATGGTATTCACAAAAGGATAGACATATGGTTCTATAGAATAGAGCATCCAGAAATTCACACACATTAATATGGAAAATTGAATTGTGACAAAAATAAAAGACAATTCAAAGGAAAAAATAATAGCCTTTTCAAAATATGGTGCTAGAATGACTGAACTTCTTTATGAAAATAAAAAAAGGAAAGAGGAAGTGAGAGAGGGAAGGAAGAAAGGACCATAGGGAGGGAAAGGAGGAGGAAAGAGACTTCAGCCTGTTTCTCACACCATATACAAATAATTGACTCAAATACGTTTTAGGCCTAAATTTAACACCTAAAAGTATAAAATGTCTAAGAGAAATTCTTAGAGATCTTAGATCAAGCAAAGTGTTCTTAGGTACAATATTATAATTATGATCCACAAAAGATAAAAATTGATAAATTGGACTTAATCAGACTAAAACTTTTATCCTGTAAAAGATGTTGTTAAGAAATTAAAAAATAAACCATGGAACTGGGAGAAAATGTTCTCAAATCACATGTGAAACAAGGTACTTACATCCAGAATACAAGAACCCTGCAGACTCATAAGAAACAAACAGCAACAACAAATAATGGGCAAAAGAGTTGAACAGATACTTTACCAAAGACACTATACAAATGCCAAATAAGCACATTGAAAAAAGCTCAATATCATTAGGAAAATGTAAATTTAAATCACAAGGAGATAGCACTATATATATACTAAAACCCAAAAAAAAAACAAACTCACTGCCATTGAGTTGATTTCAACTTACAGTAACTCCCACTGGGTTTTCAAAGCTGTCAATCTTTACAGAAGTAGATTGCCCCATCTTCTTTCCACAGACAGCTGGTGGGTTTGAACTGCTGACCTGCTGATTAGCAATCAAATGCCTTATCCACTATACCACCAGAGCTATACACACACACACACACACACACAGCCATTGAGTTGAACCCAACTCAAAGCGACCCCTCCTTGGGTTTCCTAGGCAGTATCAATATGGCAGTAGATTGCCCAACCTTCTTTCAGAGGAGTGGCTGGTGGGTTTGAATCGCTAGCCTTCTAGTTAGCAGTCAAATGCCTTAGGCACTACACCACCAGAGCTCCTATATATATATATATATATACACATATATGTTGTTGTTGTTATATGCCGTCGAGTCGGCCCTGACTCATAGTGACCCCTCCTTGAGTTTCCAAGGCAGTATCACTACGAAAGTAGGATTGCCCAACCTTCCTTCCGATGAGTGGCTGGTGAGTTTGAACCGCCAGGCTTCTGGTTAGCAGTCAAGTGCCTTAGGCACTATGCTACCAGAGCTCCTATATATAGATATATGTGTGTGTGTGTGTGTATATGTGTGTCTTTGTCTATGTCTATGTGTGTGTGTATTGTGTGTGTGTGTGTGTATATGCTAGAAAAGGTAAAATTTTACATAAATAGTAATACCAAATGTTGGTGAGAATGCAGAGAAGTTAGAATACTCATACAGTATGGAAATTTCCTATGTCAAACATATATTACCGTATGACACAGTAATCATACTTCTAGGTATTTATCCAAGACAAATGAAAATTATTCTAACACCTAAACTTATAGGTAAATGTTTATTGTTACTTTAGTCATGTTGTTGTTGTTAGGTGCTGAGCCATTTCCAACTTACAGAGATTCTTTGTACAACAGAAGGCAACACTGCCTTTCTGGTCCCATCCTCACAATTGTTCCTGTTTGAGCCCATTGTTGCAGCCACTGTGTCAACCCATCTCATCAAGAACCTTTCTCTTTTGCTGACCTTTTCCTTTACCAAGCACAATGTCCTACTCCAGGGACTGTTCTCACTGATAATATGTCCAAAGTACATGAGATAAAGTATCACCATCCTCACTTCTAAGGTATATTCTTCTGAGACATACGTTCATACTTCTGGCAGTCTATGTATGGTACATTTTTAGCCAACATCATAACTAAAAGGCATCAACTCTTCTTCTGTCTTAATTAATCATTGTCAAGCTTCTCATGCATATGAGGCAATTGAATATACCAGGGCATGGGTCTGGTACATTTTAATCCTTAAGGGGATATCTTCACTTTTTAACACTTTAAAGAGGTAATTTGCAGGAGATTTGCCCAATGCAATACATCGTTTGATTTCTTGACAGTTGCTCCATGGGCGTTGACTGTGAATCCAAGTAAAATAAAACCCTTGACAACTTTAATCTTTTCTCTATTTATCATGATGTTGTTTATTGGTCCTGTCTCAGGATCTTTGTATTCTTTATATTAAGGTGTAAACTACACTGAAGGTTTTAGTCTTTGATCTTCATCAGTAAACGCTTCAAATTATCTTAACTTTCAGCAAGCAAAGTTGTAACATCTGCATATCACAGGTTAATAAGTCTTCCTCCAATTCTGATGCCATGTCCTTCTTCATATAGTCCAGCTCCTTGGATTATTTGCTCAGTTTGCAGACTGAATTAATATGATGAACTGATACAACACTGATGCATACCTTACCTGATTCTAAATCATGCAGTATCCCATTTTTCTGTTCAGATGACTGCCTCTGGGTTTATGTGCAGTTTCCATGGGAGCATATTAAGTGTCCTGGATTTCCCAGTCTTTGCAATGTTATTCATAATTTGTTATGATCTATGCAGTCAAATGCCTTTGCACAGTCAATGAAACACCGGAAAATATCTTTCTCGTATTGTCTCTTTTCAGCCAAGATCCATCTGACATCATCAACGATATCCCTTAGTCCACGTACTCTTCTGAATCTGACTTGAATTTCTGGCAGTTCCCTGTCAATGTACTGCTTCAACTGTTTTTGAATTTTCTTCAGCATAATTTTACTTGTATGTTATATTAATGATTCAATTTCTTCCTTCCATTGCATCACTTCTCTTTGAAATATACACATACATAGATATCATGCAGTTGGTTGGACAGATAGTGATCTTCCAAATTTCTTGGCATAGATAACTTCCAACATTATATCCATTTGTTGAGATGTCGATTCCTGGAGCTTTGTATTATGCCAATGCTTTCAATGCAGCTTGGACTTCTTCCTTCAGTATCATTGGTTCTTTATCATGAACTCCTGAATAGTTGAACACTGACCAATTCTTTTTGGTACAATGACTCTGTGTATTCCTTTCACCTTCTTTTGTTGCTTCTTACATTATTCAATATTTTGCCAATAGATTTCTTCAATATTGCAACTCCAGGCTTTCATTTTTTGCCTCAGTTTTATCAGTTTGAGAAATACTGAGTGTATTCCCTTTTGGTTTTCTAACTCCAAATCTTTGCACATTTCATGATAATTCTTTACTTTGTCTTCTCAACTCACCATTTGAAATCTTCTATTCAGTTATTTTACTTCATTTCATTCATTCACTTTAGCTACTTCCATTCAAGAGCAAGTTTCAGAGTCTCTTCTGACATCTATTTTTGTCTTTTCTTTCTTTCCTGTCTTTTTAATGACCTTTTGCTGTCTTCATGTATGATGTCTTTGATATCATCCCACAACTCATCTGGTCTTCAGTCATTAGTTTTCAATGGGCCAAAGCTATTCTTGAGATAGTCTCTAAATTCAAATGAGATATAATCAAGGTCATATTTTGGCTCTCATGTATTTGTTTTAATTTTCTCTGCTTCACCTTGAACTTATATATGAGCAATTGATGTTCTGTTCTGCAGTCACCTCCTGACATTGTTCTGACTGATGATACTGAGCTTCTCCACCATCTGTTTCCACAGACATAGTCTATTTGATTCATATATATTTCATCCAGCAAAGTCCACGTGTATACCATTTATGTTGTTGAGAAAAGATACTTGCAATGAATAATTTGTTTGTCCAGCATAATTCTATCATACAATCTCCTGAGTCCTTTCTATCACTGAGGCCATATTTCCCAACAATTGATCCTTCTTCTTTGTTCCAACTTTTACATCCCAATCATCAGTAATTATCAATGCATCTTGATTGCATGTTAGATAAATTTCAGACTGCAAAAGTTGGTAAAAGTCTTCAATTTCTTTATCTTTGGTACTGATGTGTAAATTTTAGTAATGGTGGTATTAAGTGGACGTCCTTGTAGGTGTTTCAGTATTATCCTATCACTGACACTATTGTATTTCAGGATAAGTCTTGAAATGTTCTTTTTGACAATGAATATGACACTATTTGTCATTCCTGGCAAAGAAGACAATATAACTGTCTGATTCAAAATGCCCAAACCAGTTCATTTCAGCTCAATAATGTCTAAGAAATCAATCTTCAACTATTGTGTTTCATTTTTGACAACTTTCAGGTTTCCTAGATCGATACTCCATACATTCCATATTCCAATTATTATTAAAATTGCAGCTGTTTATTCTCATTTTGAATTGTGCCACATCAGCAAATGAAGATCCCATAAGCTTTACTCCATCCATGTCATTAAGGTCAACTCTACTCTAAAGAGGTAGCTTCCCCCAGTCATATTTCAAGAGCCTTCCAACCTGAGGGGCTCGTCCTCTGGCACTATATTAGACAGTGTTCTGCTGCTATTCATAAACGTCTCACTGGTCAATTTTTTTTTTTTTTTTTTTTTTTTTTGAACACTAGCTCATTCTTCCCAGTCTATCTTAGTCTGGAAGCTGTGATGAAAGCTGGTGATCATGGGTGACTCGTCTGGTATTTGAAATACCAGTGGCATAATTTCCAGTATCACTGAAACACGCAAGCAACCACATTATGACAAATTGACAGATGAGTGGATTTTAGTCATAATCACCCAAAACTATCAACAGTTACTGAAACCTAAATTTTTTTGTTTAGTGAAAAGGACTGTGGTTGATAAAGAAACCAGTTGTATGCCAGCAAAACCCTACCATAAGGCTATAAATGGAGTAAATTTCTATATATGAACTAAAACTGAACCCATTGCCTTCGAGTAAATTCTGACTCACAGTGACCCTATAGGACACAGCAGAACTGCCTCATAGGGTTTCCAAGGCTGTAATCTTTATAGAAGATGCTCTGATGGTGTAGTGGTTAAAGTTTGGCTGCTAATCAAAAGTTGGTTGTCCAAACCCACCAGCCACTCTGAGAAAGAAAGATAAGACAGTCTGCTTCCCTAAAGACTTACAACCTTGGAAGTCAGTACGGGTAGCTTTGAGTGTGAATCAACTCCAAGGCAGTAAGTTTGAATCTTTATAGAAGCAGAGTACCACATTTCTCTCCCCAGACGTAGCTAGTGAGTTTGAACCACTTGCTTTTCAGTAAGCAGTCAAAGCTTAACTAGTGCACACAGGGATACACACACATGCACACACACACACATAAACCAAACTCACTGCCATAGAGTCAATTCCAACTCATAGCGACCCTTCTGCTAACCAGAAGGCTGGTGGTTCAAACCCACTAGCCACTCCTCAGAAGGAAGGTTGGGCAATCTACTTCCATAGAGATACCACCTCGGAAACCCAAGGAGGGGTCACTATGAGTCAAATCAACTCAACGGCAGTGAGTTTGGTTTGGTATCATGTGCTAAACACTATACCAAGCACTATAGAAATGTTCAAAATCTACCAGGACAGAAATATGTCAACAAATAATTACACATACATACATCTTACTGAGTTATAGTTGTGATAGTGCTATGAAAGAAAAGCATCACTGCTTAATGTAACCTTGGTTTTCATCCCTTGTAACATCAAAGTGGATCTTTTTTTCTCATGTACAGTCAATCTAGACCTATAAAGCAAAGACAGGGAGAAAAAATCCCGTGGCTTCAGATATTTTTCCAACACCTGTCCTATAAAAGCAAAAATGTCCCATGGGTTCAATAGAAGGTATTTGAACACTCCCTCAAGGCTCACTTTTATTTGAGAGCAGATTGCTGCTATTGAGTGACTATGGTGGGCATATGAGAACAAGCCCTGTAGCTCTTATGGGCTCCTTCTTCTAAGCTTATTCTGGGAAATGTCTCTCTGCTCCATATAAAATAGAAATGCAGTCCTCTGTTCTAAATAACAGGATAGGAGTAACACAATATTTTTAAGGTTAAGTCTGTTATGATCTAGTTTGAGAGTTTAGCCCTTAGACTGAGAACTGAGAGGCAAAAAAATAGTGTGACAGCTGGGACTTCATTTGAGCTTCTGAAAGTGTGCCTATTGCCCAGAGCTCCTAGTACATCTGCAGAATATCAATACAACTATAAAATCCAAGAGCTAAAATTTCCATGAAGCAACACAGAAGAGGAATCCTCCTAGAGAATATAAGCTTATAAATATAGGTCTTTTCTAAATTGTTCCCTGAGAGTTGCAAATAGGGCTCTCCAAACGCTTGAATTTTGACAGTGACTATCTGAATGTTTCTTTCTTTCCTTCAAGCATACCAATACATGAAGATGGTGTTACGGTCAACACATTTGTTCAATCAACACACAAGAAATCTTCAGAGACACATAGTTTGCTAGAAGAAACTGCATTTTTATATAATTACCCATGATTTTGTAATGGTGTAAGCTTTATGATATCCATCTTATAGATTTATAATGCTACATGGGGTGTCACTTTGAATTATTATTAGATTAATAAAACTCCAAGACCAGGTTTAAGTGGAAGGTTTATGAAAAGTGTTTATGACAGGATCAGTCAGGCTTTAGGCAGGATTAAACTTAAACTTTTTACAGTTTGGGATTGAATTGCTTAATGAACCAATCCACACTTTATTTTCTGCCTTCAGCCATACGTTTTTTAAAATGATGCTCAACTATTAATCACCAGTTTAGACTCCCAGAAGTACTAACTCTAAATACTCTTGAAACCTAAGCCCTCATACTCTACTGCGTGTCAATGGAAAAAGATCTGAGAAAAACATCAGCCTAATTCTTCAAATATATTCATGGGATTTGAAGCATCATTTTCTTTATGATAAACTTTCGGGACCAAAAATTCAAGTTGGTCATGAGAATGTTCACATCCCCAAAGCCAAAATTTGAATTTTTGCTAATTGCTCTCTTTAAGGTAGGTCAAAATCAATTAGCAGGATATTCCCTAATCAGCACTTTTAAAACTACATTGACTGCTTCAGGCAACTAAAATGCCCAAATGGGGCTCCGAAATAGCACCTTATTACAAGTATTTGAGAACTTAACAAGAGAGAAGATCCCTTTAACAGAACATAACAGTTGAAAAACTTGTTAAGAGGAGGGAAAAGGAATACAGTTTTACAGATATTTTAAAATACCTAAGCAGAACTGCAACACACCTTCTGATTACATGGATTCAGATAAACCACAGGATAAACAAAGATCCCTAAAACGAGTCAGGGTCCCTGAGTGGCACAAACTATGAAGTGTTTGACTACTAACCAATAATTCGGTGGTTCAAACCCATCAACAGATGCCTTGGCAGACAGGTTTGTCAATCTGCTTTCCAAAAGTCACAGCCTTGAAAATTCTGTGAAGCAGATCTACTCCACACACATGGGGTCATCATAACCAGGAAACAACTCAATGGCAGCTAGTAACAACCAAAAAAAAAAAAACTCAGCTACACACCATAAAAATGTATCACAACAAAATAATCCTGTATGAACAACGTTTAACTTACATCAATTACATAAATTTTCCTTAAATATTTTAATTGATTTTTGCATGAAAATTCTCTAAAATTAAAATGTCATTTTGTAAATATTAAATAAGCACCTTGCAATGAATATAACAGTGTTATATTTGAAGAACACTTTAGTTTTATCAGTGACTTCAGTACATCATTTAATTTTATCTTAACAAGACGATGAGGAAATGGAAGCTCAACAAGGTTAAGATACTCATGCAAGACCCCAAAAAGAGTAAACAATAGAGCTGAGACCTGGGCATAGATCTTTAGACTATAAAATCTTGGGCATTTTGTACTATATTCAGTATCTTTTTATTGTTTAGAGCTTGGATTTGTTACTTGAGAAGTTCTGGTTAGCCCCGGTTACTTAGTAGGTAAGTATATTATCTCCCTGGATTTTTATGTAGTGAAAGCCACTCTGCGGAAGGAAGAATGGGCAATCTACTTCCATAAAGATTACTGCCTCGGAAACCCAAAGGGGGTCACTATAAGTCCGAATTGACTCAATGGCAGTGAGTTGTTTGTTTGTTTGTTTGTTTGTTTAAAGCATACTTGGGAGTCAAAAAACTAAGTACAGAATCTATTACTCCAATTTACTACTCTTAGCCAACACTTTGCCTTTCTGAACTTCTGTTTCTAAATCTATAAAATACAAAAGATTCATAAAATGTAATAAACTCAAAAAGTATTTTGAGTCAATTGTGACAGTAAATGTGAAAGATGACAGCAAATGCTAAAAATATTAACCCTCTGTTTTGTTTTGTTTCGATCTAATTCATCCCACAGGCTCCAAAAGTTTCTGAATAGAAATACCATGCTCTGTTCACAATTGGTACTTAGCAACTGTTTCT
Source organism: Orycteropus afer afer (assembly GCF_000298275.1). Classification (NCBI taxonomy): domain Eukaryota; kingdom Metazoa; phylum Chordata; class Mammalia; order Tubulidentata; family Orycteropodidae; genus Orycteropus; species Orycteropus afer. The sequence continues at coordinate 11,998,501 of NW_006921638.1, read as the reverse complement.
AAGTAAGTAGAGTTTCCACACACAGAATATCCAAGATGTTTAATTTAATCAAGTAACTAGATATTTTGAATGCTGGTTGAATTCAATTATTACTTTGCTATTTGAATGATCAATATGAAAATGTTGACTATAGTTTGTAACATCAGTTCTGATAACAAAGAAGCTAATTGTCTACTTAAAATGTACTTGAAGTGTGAAGAGAAAGCCTGGTTCACTCAAAAACACTGACAATCTCTATGGGAGGATTCTTAAAAGCCCGTGAGAAGAAATCCAAATTATGAATTCAAAGTATAGAAATCTAAGACTAAAACATAAATTTGAGAGGATCTAGAAAGCTAAAGAACAAAGAAAAATTGTAATATTGGTAGCAGAAACAAACATTTAAGGGTTTGCTTTTTGCCAAGCATACTGATACACTAGTTTCATTCATAACCTCATTTAAGTCTCACAAAATCCCTATAGGATAAGTAGCATTATTATAATTCCCATTTCACAGCTGATGTTTCAAGAGATTCAGTGATTTGCTTATGGTTACACAGTTAGAGGGAGCAATCAGCCCGATTACTACATCAGCCATTTTATTTGCCAATTCATCCATGAACTGAACAGTTACATTGCATTTATGGAAGAACATTGTAAGCCAGATACAGACCCACTACAGTTGTAGGGAAAGTATGTACAGACATGTCAGTTCCCCTCAGCAAAATTCAGTTCTTCAAACATGCCAATCTCTTTCTCCCCTTAACACAGTTGACTCTGCTAGAAACCTCTCTTTTACAACCTCTGAAACCAAAAGACAAACTCACTGCTGTCGAGTTGGATCCAACTCATAGCAACTGACTCTTCCTTGGGTTTCCGAGGTGGTGTCACTGCAGAAGTAGATTGCTCTAGGCCTTAGTTTAAATATAACAGCCTTGGAAAGGCCTATCAAGATCTTACTGTCTAAAGAATTTCCCAATTATTTTCTCTCTCAGCACAATGTTTGCCTTCTTTGTAACCTTCTACAATTTGTATTTGCTTCATATAGTCACCTCTTCATTTGCTATTGCCCTTTAAGAAATCCTGAAACACAATGTGACCCTCCCATGACTATGGCCCCACAGCTGTTTTCCCCAACTCCTCTCACCAAGTCAAACTGCCCAACCAACTACTAACCCAAAAAACAATTATCCTCCTTTCTGAGAATCATTTTTGACTAACTTGCTAAAACCCTTGCCTCTCTCTCTAGAATTAGAATATTCATTCAGAGTCTTCAGATACTTTAGCACTCTGAATGAGAGCTTATATTTAGCAATGTGCTGTTTGATTTTCTTCTACCTTCTTGTTTCTCCTTAAAAAGTGAAGTTTGGAAAAGGAAAGGAGTCAGGTCTCTTTCCCCCATCAATTCCCTCCAAACAGACTTCATATGAAGGTCAAATACCTTCACTGATGTCTGAAACTGAAAGGCAGAAATGTCATTATTTTTTACTGCATTCAAAATATGACTAATTGTTTAAGTTTTTTCAAAATTCTGAAGGCCCCAAAAACCAGAAATCTTGAAAGGTTTTGCATCAGCTTCCACCATATTAATTACAAACCATAGACCTTTAGAGCAAGGCTCTGGAGTAAGGACACAAGAGTTTGTTATCAGTTCTCGCACCTAAGATATATTATGGAACAATTATTCAACTTCTCTAAACTTCAGTTGTCTCATGTACAATGGAAACAACAACAATAATTAATCATAGATGAATTTTTGTGGAATTAAATGACATTTGGAATATAATTTTTTTAGCACAATGTCACATGGTAATAATAAATGATGCTGTTAGGCACCAGTGAGTCAGTTCCAACTTAGCAACCTTATGTTCAACAGAACAAAACACTGCCAGGTCCTGTGCCATCCTGAATATATTTGCTATGCTTGAGCCCATTGTTGTAGCCACTGTGTCAATCTATCTTGTTGAGGGTCTTCCTCTCTTCTGCTGACCCTTTATTTACTAAGCATGATGTGCTTTTCCAAGGACTGATCTACTGAAAACCTGTCCTAAGTATGAGAGGTGAAGTCTCACCATCCACCCTTCTAAGGAGGATTCTGGCTGTATTTCCTCCAAGACAGATTTGTTTGTTATTCTAGAAGTACATAGTATAGCCAATATTCTTCACCAACACAATAATTCAAAGGCATCAATTCTTTAGTCTTCCTTATTCATTGTCCAGCTTTCATGATGCATATGAGGCTATTGAAAATATTATGGCATGGATCAGGCACACCTTATTCTTCAAAGTGACATCTTTGCTCTTTTACACTTTAAAGAGGTCTTTTCCAGAAGATTTTCCCAATGCAGTACGTAATCTGATTTCTTGACCACTGCTTTCATGGATGTTGATTGTGGATCCAAGTAAAATGAAATCCCTAACAACTTCAATCTTTTCTCCATTTACCAATAATGTTGCTTATTGGTCCAGTAGTGAGGATTCTTCTTTTCTTATGTTGAGGTGTAATCCATACTGAAGGCTATAGTCTTTTATCTTTATCAGTAAGTACTTCAAGTCATCTTCACTTTCACCAAGCAAGGTTGTGTCATCTGCATACCACAGGTTGTTAGTGAGTCTTCCTCCAATCCTGATGCTGCATTCTTCTTCATATAGTCCAGGTTCTCAGATTATTTGCTCAGCATACAAATTAATAAATATGGTGAAAATATACAACACAGGCACACACCTTTCCTGTTCTCTTTGAATGCTTGCCTCTTGGTCGCCTCATGAGAACAACTGAGTGTTCTGGAACTCCAATTCTTCCCAATAAAATCCATAGTGTTTTTATGATCCAAGCAATCAAATACTTTTGCATAATCAATAAAACACAGGTAAACATCTTTCTAGTATTTTTTGCTTTCAGCCACGATCCATCAGACATCAGCAAAGATATCCCATATTTCACATCCTCTTCTGAATCTGCCTTGAATTTCTGTCAGTTCCCTGTCAACATACTGCTGTAACCATTTTTGAATTGTCTTCAGCAAAATTTTACTTGCATGCGGTATTAATAATATTTTTCAATAGTTACCACATTCTGTGGGATCACATTTCTTCTCAATGGGCACAAATATGGATCTCTTCCAGTCAGCTGGTCAGGTAGCTGTCTTCCAACTTTCCTGGCATAAACAGGTAAGCTCCTCTAGTGCTGCATCTGTTTGTTGAAACATTTCAAAGGGTATTTTATCATTTCCTTGTTGTTGTTAAGTATCGTTGAGTCGGACCTGACTCATAGTTACCCTTCCTTCAGTTTCCAAGGCAGTATCACTATGCAAGTAGTTTGCCCAAGCTAGAACCTTGTTTTTTGCCAATTCCTTCAGTGCTGCTTAGACTTCTTCCTTCAATACTATTGGTTCTTGATCATATGCTACCTCCTGAAATGGTTGAACATCAACCAAATCTTTTTGGTACAGTGAGTCGGTGTATTCATTCCATCTTCTTTTGATGTTTTCTGCATCATTCAATATTTTGCTATGTTGTTGTTGTTGTTATGTGCCATCAAGTCAGATCTGACTCATAGTGACCCCTCCTTGGGTTTCCGAGGCAGTATCACTACGGAAGTAGATTTTGCTATAGAACTTCAATATTACAACTTAAGGCTTGAATTTTTTCTTCAGTTCTTTCAGCTTGAGAAATGCTGAGTGTGTTCTTCCCTTTTGATTTTCTAACTCCAGGTTATTGCACATTTCATTATAATACTTTCTTTTGTCTTTCCAAGACATCTTTAAAATATTCTGCTCAGCTCTTTTATCTTGTCATTTCTTCCATTTGCTTTAGCTACTCATGTTCAAGAGCAAGTTTCAGAGTCTTTTCTGACATCCGTTTTGAGGTTTCTTCCTTCTCTGTCTTTTTAACAACCTTTTGCATTCTTTATGTGTGATGTCTTTGATGTCTTCCCACAACTTTTCTGTTCTTGGTCATTTCTGCTCAATGACTCAAATCTATTGTTGGAATTTTCTCTAAATTCAGGTGGGATGTATATTCAAGGTCATATTGTGGCTCTTGTGGACTTGTTTTAATTTTCTTCAGCTTAAACTTAAGTTTGCATATGAGCAAGTGATGGTCTGTTACACAGTTGGCCTCTGACCTTGTTCTGATTGATAATATTGAGCTTCTCTATCATCTCTTGCCACACATGTAGTTGATTTGATTCCTGAATATTCTATCTGGAAAGGTTCACACCTATAGTTGTCAGTTTATATTGTTGAAAAAAGATATTTGCTATGAATAAAGCATTTTTCTTAAAAAATTCTATCATGTGATCTCTAGCATCATTTCTATGACCAAGGTCATATTTTCCAACTACCAATTCTTCTCCGTTATTTTGAATTTTCACATGCCTATGACCTAAAATTGTCAATACACCTTGATTGCATGTTTGATCAATTTCAGACTGCAAATTTGGTGAAAATCTTCAATAACTTCATCTTTGGCTTTAGAGGTTGGTGTGCAAATTTGAATAATAGTAGTATTAAACAGTCTTCCTTGTAGGTATATGGATATAATCTTATCACTTGCAAGACTGTACTTCATGATAGATCTTGAAATGTTCTTTTTGATGATTAATGTGATGCCATTCCTCTTTAATTTGCCATTCCTGGTACAGCAGACCTTATGATTGTCTGATTTCAGTTGGCCAATACCATCCATTTCGGCTCACTAATGCCTAGGATAGCAATCTTTATGTGTTCCATTTCATTTTAGACAACTTCCAATTTCCCCAGATTCATACTTCATATATTCCACATTCAGATTATTAATGAATGTTTGCAGCTGTTTTTTCTCATTTTAGGTCATTCTGCATCAGCAAATGAAGGTCCCAAATGCTGTATTCCATCCATATCATTAAGGTCACTCTACTTTGAGAAGGTAGCTCTTCCCCAATTGTATTTTGAGTACCTTCCAACCTGAGGGTCTCATCTTCCAACACTGTATCAGAAAATGTTTCTCTGCTATTCATGAAGTTTTCAGTGGCAAGTATTTTTCCCAGAAGTGGATCTGGCCACATCCCTTTTCCAATCAGTCTTAATCTAGGAGCTCCACTGAAACCTGTCCATCATGGGTGACCCTATTGGTATTTGAAATACTAGGTGCAAAGGTTCTGGCATCACAGCAATAAGCAAAGCATCACAGTAGGACAAAGTGAGAAATGATTGGGGAAAATAAATAATGGCTATTATAATTATTCTCAAATCAATGTTGTTAGCATACAACTTTGTGACAAGGGAGAACGATCTATTGAGTGACCAAATAGAGTAGAAAATAGCATTAATGATCCAAGTCAAAACTACAGGTTTTATTGCAGGAAAAGTTCTTACAAAAGGTCAGAGAAACAGACGGAAGGGACATAGACTATGTATATGTTGTTCTAAAAGGCATTAAGTGTAATCTTCTCACCAGTATTTTCAGTAAACTATTGCCTACTGTGTATGATTTGTTGTTGTATTGTTATGTGCTGTAGAGTCAGACCAGACTCATAGCAACCCCTCCTTGGGTTTCTGAGGCAGTATCGCTACAGAAGCAGATTGTGCAAACTTCCTTCTGAGGAATGGCTGATTTAGCAAAGTGCTTTGTTAATTAATTCATAAGTCATTCTCCTTCTAATGTTAAAAAGCAAACAAAACTCTATATTGAGAGTATGAGAGAGGTTTAACCAAATAAACTTTAAATGTTAATTTGACACACTTTCACAGTAAATGTTAAAATACAGCATAGTCATCGACAGAATGCCTAAAACACCCAAAGAGCTTAGAATACTTTAAAGTGCTTAAAATACATCGTTAAAGAATTTTTAATGAAGAAAGAACAGATAATTAGATCAATCAAATAAAGATTTTGGTGAGCTAACTTGGGTAAAATTATCTTAAATCCTTAATTTATTAACATTAATCTAACACTTGTTACTGAAGTTAAATTTAGGTCAGTTAAAAATAGTCTGAAATGAGTAAATGGGTAGAATCAACTATGACTGAAAAAGCCTAAGACATTCAATTTTGCTCTCAACAGAATCTATTGTCTAAGTTGTACGTGTTTTTCTTCTATTCTTTTTGTTTTGCTTGTAACCTAAAGAAAATGGTAGAGAATTTGCTTACAAGTTCTATGTAAACCTTGCTGGGGCAGCTCTTTGAATAAGGAAATAGAGAGGCTATAAGCAGCTATGTTAATGCCCCAGGCCAGCTGCTTAGCATCAATCTGTGTTTGACATTGTGGTTTTTCCAAAAAAAAAAAAAAAAAGTGTAATCTATTGAAGACACATATTAAAGTATATCAAGGCTAAATGATATATCTAGATTTTGGTTTAAAATATCTCAGCCCAAACACAAAAGTAGATATATATGAAACAAGATTGGAAAACACATTGGTAATTGTTGAAGCTGAAAGATGGGTATGGGTTTTCATTATACTATTCTTTTTTAAATATCCAATTGAAATTTTTCATAATTAAGACTTAGAAACAAAAGACTTCGGAAATAGATGTAAATTAGACTTTTAATATGTGACATGATAAGGTAGGAGGGGGAGGGTAACCTGGAAAGTTAATAAAATTCTGACTAGAACTCATTGTGGTAGAAAACAACAAAAGAAGTAACAGAACATTAATTATCTAATTATGAATCATAACTACAGTGCTTTCTTTGCAAAATATGTGTGCTATCTGCATACTTAAAAGAAATATATTTGAGAATCAAGAATAAATCATCTATAGTTTACATGATATGCATATCAAAAGGTCCATTGAAGCAAATCTTCTCAAACTCTATGTGCATTTGAATAAACTGGAGATCTTATTAAAATGCAGGTTCTAACTTATTAGGCATGGGCTGGAACCTAAGATTCTACATTTTTAAAAGCTCCTAGATGATATCCATGCTGCTGGCTTAGTACTACACTTTAAGTAGTAAGACACAGTTTCAGTTTTTCTAAAAGTTTAGTCCCCCAGACCAGTAGCATCAGCATCACCTGTTGTGATGGGGGGGGGGGAAGACCCTAGATACATATATATTCTATAGAGACGCCTTTATTAAAGTCTTTAACAGGACAAAGACCATCATCAGGATGAGGAAAACCATCAGCATGTACCCATTACAGAGGCTGATGGAATCCACTGAAGTAGTCATGGTTTTCATTATGTACTATAGGGAACAAAGGAAATCATCACAAGGTCATGACTAGTGGCAGGTCAGTCCTCCACTGTCATAGTTGGGACAATAGAAGCAAGAAAAGGACCACGTTTGGGATACATTAAAATTGTATGATGAAAGACATTAAAGATTAGTTCTGGGGCTTTGATTATCTGGCTATGTTATGGTCAGGGTATGACTCATGATCTTGCCACCCTGGGTCATAGTCACCAGGACACCAATCTTTAACTTAAATTCGTCTGATTGGCTACTTTCAGAAAATGCTCAAGTAAATTCCCTAGGTCTTTTTGTGAGCATCTTTCTGCGTACTAGTTAATCTACTTTCAATCGCTCTTTCTTGCTGAGACCGAACTGCCCTTCCCTGGGTTTATGCTGGACTTATCTAAGCATAGCCACATGGTTGGTTTAACGGCCAGCAAACATTGGGGAAGTAACTTTATGTTACTTCATGAATTCAAATAGTAGCTGAACTTAGGGAGCTCTGGTAGCATAATGGCTAAAGCGCTTGACTGCTAACCAGAAGGCTGGCGGTTCAAACCCACCAGCCACTCCTCGGAAGGAAGGTTGGGCAATCCTACTTCCGTAGTGATACTGCCTCGGAAACCCAAGGAGGGGTCGCTATGAGTCGGGGCCGACTCGATGGCACATAACAACAACAACAACAAACTGAACTTATGTCAATAGTTACAATGGAGTTATGACTCCAACTGTAGATCACAGCCCTCCAAAAACCAAGTGCTTTAGAATTTAAGCTCTAATGCATTCTTCCTCTTGATCATGGATTTTGTTAAAAAATCACTTCATCATCCTTAGGTTGGTATGCTTTCTTCTGCGTGGACTCATGGATGGCTCCTTTAGATGGCTTCTTATTTGAGGACAAACTTTTAAGAACTTAGACACTGTCCTTTTTGATATTCAGGCACCATTTGATTTCTTCGCTGTGCTTTACTATAGCACCCAGTCTTCAGTAATCATCTTATTAGGTTAAGTATAGACTGGGGTCACAATGGAAGAACTACTTAGCCTGTGTTTAGGCTACAAACCTTAAAGTGGGAGCTCAAGTCCATCTACAGAAGGTATTTTACCCCTATATATGTATGATTTGCTTCATGGGCAGCACATAAACTGTCTGAGAAATTAAATTAGAAGCAATCTTCATACAAAATTTGATAATTCTACTAATAATAATTACATTGAATATCATTAAATCAATCAGTAGTATAGATTAAAATGCTAATGAGAAAAATATAAAGGAAAGTTTTTTCAGTTAGCTATACAAATTTGTCACACAAATTTGTCTTATGAATTAATAAACTTACCAAACCAAACCAAACCCACTGCCATCGAGTCAACTCCAACTCATAGTGATCTGCATTGGGTTTCCAAGGTGGTAAATCTTTATGGAAGCAGATTGCTAATAAACTTCAGTGATAGAAAAAAATACTTCATAAAAAATAAGGTTACATTGAAAGCAATAATTTCAGTAGCATGCATTCACTGAGGGAAAGGTTTAATCTTCATACCCTAAAGGAATGAAAGACAAAAGCAATGAATATGAAAACAGATAGCAAATATATCAATAGTCTATGTGGAAAATTCTTACCACTCAATAAACTCAAATTTCCAACATAAAGCAACCTCAAAAGAAATATTTAAATAAAGTTTAACAACCTTCCAACCAACCAACCAACTCATTGCCATTGATTCTGACTCATAGCAACCCTTCCTTGGGTTTTCTGAGGCATTATCACTGCAGAAGTAGATTGCCCAATCTTCCTTCCAAGGAGTAACTGGTAGTAGGTTTGAACCACCAGCCTTCTGGTTAGCAGTCAAATGCCTTAGGCACTATGCTACCAGAGTTCCTTTAACAACCTTAGGGGTTTACATTTGACAGAGTGGGTGAGAGGTCTTGGCCCACGATTTTGGGAAAGCTATCATTTTCTCCAGCCCACCAGGATGTTTCAGCTTCAAGGTTAAGTTTCCAGAAGATTGACAGGTCCAAAGGAATCCTTTAGTTCTTTTAAGATGTAACAAATGTATCAAAGGTTTGCATTTTTCCAAGAGTGCAGGTGGCCTAAGGAATGTGACTCCTTGAACAACAAAAAGCAGGAGAAAAACTTTCAGTTAAGGTTATAAAATTTATATATATATATATAAATATAGGAGCTCTGGTAGCATAGTGCCTAAGGCACTTGACTGCTAACCAGAAGGCTGGCGGTTCAAACCCCCCAGCCACTCCTCGGAAGGAAGGTTGGGCAATCCTACTTCCATAGTGATACTGCCTCGGAAACCCAAGGAGGGGTCGCTATGAGTCGGGGCCGACTCGACGGCAAACAACAACAACAACAAGGTTATAAAAGATACATGATTAGCACGATCATACAGGGTGGGTCTTTCCTGTTGGGGGTCTTTGTTGTCAGGTGCCATCAAATCAGCCCCAGCTCCCAACAGCCTTATGTAAAACAAAACAGAACACTGCCAGGTCTTGAGCCATCTCACAAGTCTTCCTATGCTTTAGCCCATCATGGCAGCCACGATGTCAATTCATCTTGTTGAGGGTCTTCCCCTTTCTTGGTGACCATCCACTTTGCCAAGTATGATGTCCTTCTCCAGAGACTGGTTCCTTCTGACATGACCAAAGTATGTGAGATGAAGTCTAGCCATTGTCGCTTCTAAGGAACATTTCAGCTGTACTTCTTCCAGGATAGATTTGTTCATTCTTCCAGCAGTCCAGGGTATTTTCAACATTCTTTGCCAACACCACAATTCAAAGACATCAGCTCTTCTTTGGTCTTCCCTATTCATTATCCAGCTTTCACATGGATACGAGACAATTGAAAATACCATGGCTTGGGTTAGCACACCTTAGTCTTCAAATTGACATCTTTGTTTCTGAACACTTTAAATAGGTCTTTGCAGCAGATTTGTCCAGTGCAATATGACATTTGACTCCTTGACTGCCACTTTCATGAGTGTTGATTGTTGATTCAAGTAAAATAAAATCCTTGGTAACTTCAATATTTTCTCCATTTATCATGATGTTGCTCATTGGTCTAGTTGTAAGGATTTTTGTTTTCTTTATGCTGAGATACAATCTGGACTGAAGACTATAGTCTTTGATCTTCTTCAGTAAGTGCTTTATATAATCTTCATTTTCAGCAAGCAAGGTTGTGTTATCACAAGCAAGGTTGTGTCACTGGCATATAGCAGGTCAGTAGAGAGTCTTCTTCCAGTCTTGGTACTGCATTCTTCTCCATATAGTCTAGCTTCTTGGATTCTTTGCTTAGCATACAGATGGAATAAGTATGGTGAAAAGATACACTGATGCATGCCCTTCCTGATGTTAAACTATACAGCACCCCTTGTTCTGTTCGAATGACAGCCTCTTGGTCTATGTACAGGTTCCTCATAAGCACAATTAACTGCTGAAATTCCCATTCTTTGCAACATTATCCATAATTTGTTATGACCCACACAGTCAAATGTCTTTGCATAGACAATTAAACAGAAGTAAACATCTTTCTGGTATTCTTTGCTTTCAGCCAAGATTCACCTGACAGCAGCAATGATATCTCTCATTCCACATTGAGGGTACTATGTTAATCTATTTAAAGGCTACTGAGTATTCTTCCCAAGGGCAAGCTCTCCCTCCTTTGTTTATCCATCAAGAGCCATGGGTCACTGTCTCAAGAACAGAAGTAGAGCCTAAAGGAAAATGAAGTCCCAAATCAAATCTTGTGTCAGCCATTTTAGTTAGGCTAAGCGCTTCAGTTTTAGGGTGTCCTTACACATTTTCCCCTCTTCTGATCATGAATTTCTATAGAAAATCACTGATCACCATTATGAGTGTCTTCTTCCACTCAGACTTTTTTTTTTTTTTTTTTCCCAGTGTTCCATCTCCTCCACTCCCACCCCTGGTAACCAACAAAAAAGAGTTTCCTTCCATATATAAACCATTCCTTGACTTTTTACAACAATGAACTAATATAAGATTTGTCCTTCTGTGACTGATTTATTTCACTCAGCATGTTGTTGTTGTTATTGTTGTTATGTGCCGTTGAGTCGGCCCCGACTCATAGCGACCCCTCCTTGGGTTTCCGAGGCAGTATCACTACGGAAGTAGGATTGCCCAACCTTCCTTCCAAAGAGTGGCTGGTGGGTTTGAACCACCAGCCTTCTGGTTAGCAGTCAAGTACCTTAGGCACTACACTACCAGAGCTCCCTCACTCAGCGTAATGTCCTCCAAGTTCATCCACATTATGCAGTGTTCTGCAGATTCTATATTTTTCATTAGGGTTGCATAATATTCTATTGTGTGTATGTAGCATATGTGCTTATCCATTCTTCTGTTGATGGGCACATAGGTTGTTTCCATCATTTTGCTATTGTAAATAGTGCTGCTATGAACATGAGTATGCATATGTCTGTTCCTGTTCTGGCTGTCACTTCTTTAAGATATATACCTAGTAATGGCATTGCTAGAGCAAAGGTTATTTCTATTTCCAACTTTTAAGGAATCACCATACTGCTTTCCACAGTGGTTGTATCATTTTATAGTCCCACCAGCAGTGTATAAGAGTCCATATCTCTCCACACCCTTGCCAGCATTTATTTTCTGTCTTATTGAACTTTGCTACTAGTGCTGGAGCAAGATGGTATCTCATTGTTGTTTTGATTTGCATCTCACTAATGGCTAATGATTGTGAACATTTCTTCATGTGTTTGTTGGCCATCTGCAAATCCTCTTTGGCGAAGTGTCTATTCATGTCTTTGGCTGATTTTTTGATTGGATTGTTTGTCTTTTTGTTGTTGAGGTGTTGGAGTTTTCTATAAATTTTAGAGATAAGTCTCTTGGCAGATATGTCATTGCTGAATAATTTTTCCCAATCTGCAGATTATCTTTTGATTCTTTTGGAGAAGTCTTTGGAAGTACATAAAAATTTAATTATTAGAAGGTACCATTAATCTAGTTTATCTTCTGTTATCTGTACATTTTAGGTTATGCTCGATAGTCTATTTATGCCATAAATTTGGGCCCCTAAATTTGCCCCCATTTTTTCCTTGAGGAACTTTATAGCTTTAAGTTTCACATTTAAGCCTATGATCCATCTGGAGTGAGTTTTTGTTTATGGTGTGAGGTACAGATCTTATTCATTTTTCTGCAAACAGACATCCAGTTTTGCCAGCACCAGTTATTAAACAAACATTCTCTTCCCCATTTAATGGATTTCAGCCCTTTGTCAAAGATCAGCTGACAATAGGTCAATGGATCTATTCCTGGGTTCTCAATTCTATTCCATTAGTCTATGTATCTGTCATTAAACAAATACCAGGCAGTTTTGACTACTGTGGTTGTATAGTAGGTTTTGAGATCCAGCAGTGTGAAACCTCCTACTTTGTTCTTCTTCCTCAATAGTGCTTTGCTTATCTGAGGTCTCTTTCCTTTCCATATAAAATTAGTGATTGGTTTTTCCATATCCTTAAAGAGTATTGATGGGATCTGGACTGGGATTGCATTGAATGTATAGATTGCTTTGGGTAGAACTGACAGTTTCACAATGTTCAGTCTTTCTATCCCTGAGCATGGTATGTTATTCCATTGATATAGCTCTCTTATGGTTCTTGAAGTAGTCTTTTGTAGTTTTCTTTCTACAGGTCTATGTGTCCCTAGTGAGATTTATTCCCAAGTATTTTATTTTTTTGGTAGCTATTGTAAATGGCATTGATTTCCTTATTTCTTTTTCAGCAATCTCTTTGCTTATGTAGAGAATCCAAATGATATTTGTATGTTGATCTTATAACTTGCCACTATGTTCAATCTCTCAATTAGTTCCAGTAATTTTTTTTCTGAGTCTCTTGGGTTTTCTATGTATAGGATCATATCATCAGCAAATAGAGACAGTTTTACTTCTTCCTTACCAAGCTGGATGCCTTTGATTTCCCTTTCTTGCCTTATTGCCCTGGATAGGACTTCCAATAGGAGCTCTGGTGGCATAATGCCTAAGACATTTGACTGCTAACCACTCCTCAGAAGGAAGGTTGGGCAATCTACTTCAGTAGTGATATCGCCTTAGAAACCCAAGGAAGGGTCACTATCAGTTGGATCCAACTCACCAGCAGTACGTTTTGTTTGGTTTTTGGTTTAGGACTTCCAGTACAATGTTGAATAAAAGTGGTGATAGAGGGCATCCTTGTCCGGTTCCTGTTCACAGGGGGAATGTTTTCGATCTTTCTCCACTGAGAATAGTATTAGCTATTGGTTTTGCACGTATGCCGTTTATTATATTGCCATCAGACATTTTGCTTCCATGATTTTAAGTTAGAGTAGGGGAGGGCAAGGCCACATTGGAGGAACCATTTGGTTTCCCAAAAGGATGACTCAAAATGTGAGGTTGACCCCTTTTGAGAATCTAGTTTCTTCAAAAAACATAATATTTTGCAAAACAAGGCAAGGAGGGGACTATGTGTGACAATTTGATTATAAGCATTAGACAGACATTTCATATAATATTGCCTTGAAGATCAATTAAAATAGTTACTGATTTATCTGAAAGTAGCTCTGATCTTTGAAGTCTGTTTCTCAAAACAGACCGAAATCTTCAAAGAGTACAGCACCCAGAGCAAAATGGTCCACCCAGTAAATCTAGACCATTGCTTTACTTAAAAATGGCTTTTAGAGACCAGTTTTTCCAAGGATCATGTTCCAAATGACACCTAAGGACAATGGCCTGTGTGAGGTATGTCAACTTCCATAAAATCTAGACACTAAACTAGGAGGTAGACAGAACATTGACAATATTAGGCCAATTTTTGGAAATAAGCCATGAAACCATGCCCCTAATTTCTTTGTATAAAGGAAACAAGTCCCATGAGGTGTTCGTTTGTGTTTAAGTAGTGGCAAACTCACTGGCATTGAGTCAATTTCAACTCATAATGACCACCCTCCCTTGGATTTCCAAGGCGGTAGGTATCTCTCTGGAAGTAGATTGCCTGTTCTTCCTTCCGAGGGAGGCTGGTGGATTTGAAACACCAGCCTTCTGGTTAGCAGTCAAATGTCTTAGGCACTATGCCACCAGAACTCCTAAGTAGTGACAGTAACTATTTTTTATGTGCCTCAAGTGTAACAACATTCTGTGAAACCTCAGATTATATGTTAACATAAACACAGTAACATTCACCTATTATAAGGCACAAAACTGTTTCTTGGGAGACTAAAAGGAATCTAATTTCCAATTTATTTTGTGAAATCACAGCTCAAACTTCAGACATTTCTCTAGTTATGGTATATATAACTTTGCAAAGTTTAAAAAAAAAAACTCTAAAAAAAAAGTTAAGCAAAGTTATATATACCATAACTAGAGAAGTGTCTGAAGTTTGAGCTACGATTTTACAAAATAAATTGTCATTAGATTTCCTTTTAATCTCCCAAGAAATAGTTTTGTGTCTTATAATAGGTGAATGTTGCTTTGTTTATGTTAACAAATAATCTAAGATTTCACGGAATGTCGTTATATTTAGCAACAAAATTTCTAATTTGGGAATTATAATATCTAAACCCATTTAAAGCCTAATTATTACCTTTGATGTAAGAAGTAGCTATTTTGGTTATTAAAAGCACTATACTGACTATAAAATAGTCAATGGTAAGAATTTTTTTTATCTCTTAGTTTTCCTTTTAATTTTTTTTTAAGATTTTTTTTTTCTGGTCTCAACTTTACATTCCTCTCATATATAATAGCATAACAAGAACTATTCCAAATCTGCAGGTCAAAATATCAAACCCATTAGTTAGATAATTTAAGAGGAAAGTGAAAAATGGTTTCTTATATACAGAAAATAAAAGTTAAAACATCAGCAATATACCCACTATTCTGGTTACCTAGTACTGCTCTGACAGGAATATACCACAAGTGGGATGGTCTCAACAAACAGGAATTTATTCTCTTACAGTTTGGAGGCTTTAAGTCCAAGTTCAAAGTGCCAGGCTCTAGGGGCTGGGTGAAAGCCCCTCAGCCTTGGGGTCCAGCTCTGCCTCCTGCTCCTGGCCCACTGGAGCTAGAGGCGTTTCTTCACTCAGACAGCTGCTGGCTGCTGAGGCTGAGAAGCCTCGGGTTTGCCAAGTAAAAGGGCACAGTCCCGATGTTACCAAACCACATGGCAGGCCATTAACTTAAGTCCATTGTAAGCCCCAAGGTCGGCAGAGCATAGCAGGCTGTTGAGCAACGACATGGCTACATGCAGGGTCCAAGCGTGCCATAGACTAGAGAGCATTCCAAAGGCTTCTCCTTAAATACAGGAAGCAGACCACATCCCAAAGGCAACGACTCAGCTGTTTGTGATAGATCCCACCATGGAGTTGATTGCCAGTCTCATCATGGGGAACAACTAACACCAGCTGCCCCAGCCACTCAACCAGGCCCAACCAAGTTGACACACAAACACAACTACCACACCCACCTAAAGCCCATAGTAGTTTTTTAGTCAAAAAAAAAAAAAAGCACACTGCCATCGAGTTGGATCCAACTCATGGTGACCCCTCCTTGGGTTTCCAAGGCAGTATCACTACAGAAGTAGACTGCTCAGTCTTCCTTCCAAGGAGTGGCTGGCAGGTTGAACCACCAACCTTCTGGTTAGCAGTCAAATGCTTTAGGCACTATGCCACCAGAGCTCCCATTTTTTAGTCTACTCTGTTTAATGTAGTACATTTCTGTTCCACCTGTTTTGGATCACCTGCAATCTGTGATCCTGTCACCTTCTACACAAGAGTTCTGGAAATCTTGATTCCATCTATTGGAATCTACATTTTAAATATCATAGTCCTATTCATAAACCCAATATAGTTCATATTTCTGTGGAAATATTTTGTCAAGCATTTCAGCAAGTCAGCAAAGCAAAAGCTTTCTGCAGATGACAAAACTTAATATGGTCATGATTAACTTACAAAAATAATAGTTTTAAAAGTGAAAGACCTGATAGATATTGATTATAAAAATAATGTAAAGTCAACTTAACATCAAAAGAATGTTAGATGAAGGTATCTCTAAAGAAAATGGTTAATCTTAATTTTAAAAAGCTTTAGATATAACACATAATAATCTTCAGGCATAATACCATATAGTCAGGATATATTAAGGATATACCAAGATTAACAACTTTTTAAACACCTAAATTAAGCTCTGTAGGTGAGCAAAGTAATTCTCCCAATTAAATCTATTGACTTTTATGCAGCCAGATTCAAAAGAAACAAAGATAGCAATTAAACAAGTTAGCAATTAAAATAACAAAAATTATGACATAATGCCACGTATTTGTTGCCTAATATTAGGCAAAAACATGAAAAAAAACAATAACATATAAATTTTTAACCCAAAATTTTTCTCTTGATTTGACAGGGTTTCATGTAATCTGTAATTTATTAAATAAAACTTTTTAGTACCTTTCCTTTTACAAAACAGCAACAAATGCTTTGTGGTTTTCTATGAGATGTCAAAGTTGTCAGGAGTTTATCATAGGTCACCGAGAAACAATACTTAAGTTACTTAACTAAAGACCTTACAAGTAATAAACTTAACACCTTAGTTTTTTTCGAGACCATGTGGCTTGGAGTGAATAAGGAATCTTATTTTAATGACAGGCCAAATCTTGACCTTTGAGGCAGATCACATAAAGAATAATTTAACTCTTCAAACTAGTAATCAAAGGAAATTTTGTTACTTTATTGGCAAAAAAAATTCTTTATTTTATCTGCTATTTAACATTAAAGTTCCTAAAAATCTCATAAATTAAACCATTAAACTTTAGCCAGATATATCAAATAAATTCCTTTTAATAAACTTTTTAAAATTTGTTCTGTTGTATATCTCTTTCAGTATACCCCTTAAAATGGCAAAAATGAACACACTTGTTTCAACTAACCAACCAACCACTGCCATTAAGTCAATTCTGACTCACAGCAACCCTATAGGACAGATTAGAACTGCCCCATAGATTCTCAAGGCTATAAATCTTTAGGAAGCAAGCTCTCATCTTTCTTCCACAAAGCAGCCGGTGGGTTCAAACTACTAAAATTTTGTTTAGCAGCTGAATGATTTAGCCAGTGCTTCGCCAGAGCTCCTTCCTTCAATACCATTGGTTTTTGACCATATGCTGCCTCCTGAAATAGTTAAACATTAATCAATTCTCTTTGGTACAGTGATTCTTTGTATTCTTTCTATCTTCTTTTGATGCTTCCTGCATTCCTTCAATGTATTAAGAATAAAATCTTTCAATATTGCAATTCAAGGCTTGATTTTTTTCAATTCTTTCAGCTTGACAATGCTGAGCATTCTTCCCTTTTGGTTTTCTAACTTCAAGTCTTTACACATTTCATTATAATTCTTGACTTTGTCTTCTTGAGACACCCTTTGAAATCTTCTGTTCAGTTCTTTTACTTTGTCATTTTTTCCTCTCACTTTAACTACTCTACATTCTAAAACAAGTTTCAAAATCTCCTCTGATATCCATTTTTTTCTTTTCTTTCTTCCCTGTCTTTTTAAGGGGGCTCTGGTGGTGTAGTGTCCAAGGCATTTGATTGCTAAGCAAAAGACTGGAGTTCAAACCCACCACCACTCCTCAAAAGGAAGACTCGGCAATCTACCTCCATAGAGATACTGCCTCAGAAACCCAAGGAAGAGTCACTATGAGTTAGGACCGACTCCATGGCAAGGAGTTTGGTTTGGTTTGGTTTGTCTTTTTAAGGATCTTTTGCTTTTTTTTTACGTATGATGTCTGTTTTGGTTACCTAGTGACATTCTGATAGGAATATATACCACAAATGGGATGGCCATAACAAACAGTTTATTCTTACAATTTGGAGACTTTAAGTCCAAGTTCAAAGTGCCAGGCTCTAGGGGCTGGGTGAAAGTCCCTCAACCTTGGGGTTCAGCTCTGCCTCCTGCTCCTGACCCCTGGAGCGAGAGGCTTTTCTTCACTCAGACAGCTGCTGGCTGCTGAGACAGACAAGCCAAAAATTGACAAATAAAAAGAACACTCCTAATGTTACCCAAATATCTGGAGTTTGAAAACCAAAAGGGAAGAACGCACTCAGCATTTCTCAAACTGAAAGAATTGAAGAAAAAATTTAAGCCTCGAGTTGCAATATTGAGAGATTCTATGGGCAAAATATTGAATGATGCAGGAAACATCAAGAGAAGATG
>NW_006921638.1:11975535-11976257 GCF_000298275.1 Orycteropus afer afer | reverse complement strand
ATTATAAATCATAGGGTAACCTCAAAGAAAAATGATAAACCTTCACATCACAATAAAAAAGAGGACAAGCACAAATATTAAGCCAATACTAAAACAACAGCAACAAAGGAAATGATAACATGATTCATAAACATATTGAGCTCGGCACAGAAAATAATATGGAACAAAGAAACCAGGGACACCACAACTATGCAACGCTAAAGAATAATGTAGATTCTGCAAAACACCACATAATGTGAATGAACTTGGAAGACATTATGCTGAGTAAAATAAGTCAATCACAAAAGGACGAATATTGTATTAGTCTGTTTTTGTAAAAGTTAAGGAAAGGTTTATCTATAGAAGGAAATTTTCTTTGTTGGTTATCAGGGGTGGTGGGGGGGAGGCTGTTAGATAGATAGAGATAAGTATTGATTTGGGTGAAGAAAAGGGCAATGTACCAAATGTGAGTGACCAATATGGTACCATTGAGGATAAGAAAGACATAGAGAGGTACATGGGAGGTAAAAACAACAAATATGAATCCTTTTGTACATACAGTACTGCATTGTCAGTGAAGGGAAACATGGGTATATGGGTGAATAGATGGGTGGACAGGCTAACAATTAGATACATCTATGAAATGGAGAGGGTATTCAAGAACATATATAGGGTTGGCAGACAATGGTCCTATAAGTTTATGTGAATGATCAGAATTCCCAGGTGTATAGTAGAGCTGACAA
>NW_006921638.1:11964650-11974872 GCF_000298275.1 Orycteropus afer afer | reverse complement strand
AACTATGGGGAGCAAGTGGGAGGGGAGCTGTTGCATTGTGGTAAACTGTGGTCAATGACATGAAACAAAGTATATGTGAACTGCTGTATGGAAAGTGAATTTTCTCTGTAAATCTTCACCCAAATCACAAAAGAAAAAAAAAGAACGAAAGATGTTAATAGGAATAATAATGTGCATATTGGAAAGGAACTCTGTATTTTCTGCACAATTTTTCTGTAAATCTAATGCTGTTCTAAAAAAAGTAAAGTCTAATAAAAATTAAAAAAAAAAAAAAAAATACCAATGTCACCATGGGGAATAACTACATTCAGCTGCTCAGCCACTCAACAGGCCTAGCCAAGTTGACACACAAATTCACAATGTCCTTGATGTCATCCCACAACTCATCTGGTCTTCATCCTTGGTGTTCAGTGGGTCATATCTACTCTTGAGATAGTCTCTAAATTCAGGTGGGATATCATCAAGGTTGTACTTTGACTACAACTTGTTTTAATTTTCTTCAGCTTCAACTTGAACTTGCATATGAGCAATTGATGATCTTTCCACACTTGGCTCCTGGACTTCTTCAACAGATGATATTAAGTTTCTCAACATCATCTCTTTCCACACATGCAGACAATTTTATCTTGTTTACTCCATCTAGTGAGGTCCAAGGGCATGACTATTTATGTTCTTGAAAAAAGGTCTTCCCAAAGACTAAGTCATTAGTCTTGTAAAATCCTATCTCCTGTGTCACTTCTATCAACAAAACCTTATTTTCCAACTATTAATCCTTCTTTGTTTCCAACTTTCACATTCCAGTCACCACTAATTATCGATGCATCTTGAGCACATGTTTGATCAGTTCCTTACTGCAGAAGTTAAATCTTCACTTTCCTCCTTTTGGTGCAAAAATTTGTATAATATTTGTATTAACTGGCCTTTCTTATAGGCATATAGATATAATCTTGTACTTCCAGATATAACTTGGTTTTTGTTTTTTTTTTAAACAGTGAATGTGATGGCATTTCTCTTCATTTTGTCATGTCTCATATAGTAGACCTATGATTGGAATCAAACTGTCCAATCTCAGTCGATTTCAGCTCACTGATGCCTTGGATGTCATTCTTTATGCAATCTATTTCATTTCTGACAACTTCTAATTTTTCTAGATTCATATTTCAAACATTCTATGTTCTAATTATTAATGGATGTTTTCAGCTGTTTCTTCTCATTTTGAGTCATGCCATCATTACTAAATAAATAAATTATGAGCAAAAACAAACTGCTGAGTTACTTTTAAAGAAAAAATTGTATGAGGATATCACAGAGGAAATGTCATATTTGTCATCTTTCGCTGCAATAGGATATCTGGGTTTCAGCTCAGATCCCTATGTAGATGACCCTCCTCATGCAAACACATTGGATATACTTCCCATCATCACAGCAATGTTGGGGGCTGGTGAACATAAACTCAACATACTCAGGTTTAAAAATGTCAGAGAATTAAAAATAAATATAGCTTTTTCCAGTGATATGGAAATTGAAGACCTCCAAAAACTTTATAAGTTCTTGGCCATACTAAGAAAAAGCTAAGATAAGATACAGTTCCCCTTTCACTTAGTTATGTGACAGAAAAACTGGCACTATAGGTTTCTCTTCTGGTTAATAAGTAGATGTATCTAAGTAAAACAAGGGGACGCTCCATAACACCTGATATCTGCTTTAAGTTAAAGATTGAGGTCCTGTTATTGTGTTATAACTACCCTGTGACTATGACTCAGGATTCATGATTCATGAATATGAATTGATCCCAGCCACCATGTAGCCGGGTAATTAAAACCCCAGAGCCAATCCTGTAACTATTTTAAACTGTAATTATATATCTACCCCAATCATAATCCTTTCTTGCCTTGGGTTATCCTGCCTTACACAATAATGTATTAATGAATAACCAATCAGAATTTTTCTCTACTTCATTTCCTTCTATAACAGTATATAAGCTGCTTTCTAACTGTGATTCAGTGGATTCTGTTAGTGTCTTGTGAGTGGTGCATGCTGGCAGATGTCTCATTCTAATGACTGTCTTTGTCTTGTTGTTAGGTGCCATCTAGTCAGCTCTGACTTATAGCAACTCTATGTACAACAGAACAAAACACTGCCAAGTCCTGTGTCATCCTCACAATCCTTGCTATACTTGAGTCCATCACAGAAACCACTGTGTCAATCTATTTTGTTGAGGGTGTTCCCCTTTTTTGCTGACCCTCTACTTTACTGAGCATGATATTCTTCTCCAGGAAACGGTCCCTTCTGACAACATGACCAAAATATGTGAGATGAAGCCTGGTCATTCTCGCTTCCAAGGAGCATTCTGGCTGTACTTCTTCCAGGACACATTTGTTAGTTCTTGGCAGTTCATGGTATTTTCAGCATTCTTCCCGAACACCATAATTCAAAGGCATCAACTCCTCTTCGGTCTTCCTTGAGCATTGTCCAGCTTCCACATGCATATGAAGCAATTGAAAAATACCATAGCTTGGGTGAGACACACCTTAGTCTTCCAAGTAAAATCTTTGCTCTTCAACACTTTAAAGAGGTCTTTTGCAGCACATTCGCCCAGTGCAATATGATGTCTGATTTCTTGACTGCTGCTTCCATGAGTGTAGACTGCGGATCCAAGTAAAATGAAATCTTTGACAGCTTCAATTTTTTCTCCATTCATCGTGATACAGCTTATTGTTCCAGTTGTGAGGATTTTTGCTTCTTTGTCTTTATCTTAGCTTAATAAAAATATCTATTTTGATTAAAGTCTGGGATTATTTTCCCCTACCACATCGGTAATAAAAACATGAAGTTGGCAAGTTGTACAATATATTGAAAGAGGTGCAATGCTATAGAAACAAATTGTAAACACTTAGGATCTAAACTTTTAAATGATTGTGTTTGCAGAGGACAAGAATCTAGACCAAAGCAAAATAAAAACTTTCTTTTGACCACCCTAGCTAAAAGTTTCTAAGTGAAGAAAAAAAAATTATCTAAAAATCCCACCACACAGTACTCAAGTAGTTGTACATAGCATCTACTGAGTTAATGTACAGCAGAGTGTGTAATTTTGTAAGTATGTTTCAATCATATTCAATCAATCTCAGAACATTACTGCAATGTTAACTTTTTACTGCATTGTACAAAAATAACACATGTTCATTTTTGTTGGAATGTAACAAAAAATAAAGCAAGGATACCCATACTTTACAAGACAGTCTTCTGTTGAGGTCAAACTTCTCTGCACTAATTCATCACTGCATATTCCCAGTCAAACCACTGTAGAATGCGGGACAGTGAGTAAAAAGAGCTTCTTTCCAAAATAACGGTGGCTCAAGGAATGTATAATTCAATATTCAAACCAGCAAGGGGTTAGCTTTTAAAAGGCTAATTCTCTATTTTCATAATCCTTACAGAAATAAAGCTTACATAAATATAAGGAATTAGCTCCTGAGGACCAGAGTAAGCACAGGAAGTTAATCTCACAGAAATCAGTGCTTTGGGAAGGGAAATGAGAAATGGGACTCATTTTCTGAAGTAGAGTTTAAGATGGGGGACTGTGAATAAAGAAAAAATCCAAGTTCCAGGGTTTAGGATTAAGGCACAAAATGAGAACAAAATAAGCTAAGATGATAGAAACGTTGAGCTACTATACTTGAATTCTTTGAATTTCTCATTATTAAGAACTCCATTGTTCCAGGACTGGGGGATGTGGAGACTGAAATTTCCTTTTAAAGTGGCCACAGCTGTGAGAGCTATGCAAGAACAAAAAACCACACAATACCACTTCTGTAACTTCAGAGTAATATAAAACAGTAAAACAAGGTCCAAAGGATAGCAAGGAAAACAATTAAAGGAATAAAATTGAAGGCTGTAAATGCCTCAGTATGAATATATGAAAAGTTCTTATATAGAGAGGAAATATCATGTATTTTATTTTAATCCAATATTAAGAAAATTCAAAGTCCAACGTAATGAATAACTTTTAATATTTTTCAGCTAACAAATTCCCAGAAACATTTATTTTTCTCGATTTATTGTTTATCATTTGAATTGAATTTTTTTCTGCTAAACTTTCTTTCTTCATAACTCAATATATAAAGACAAAATATTATATCTCAAACTTCAGAGTTCATTCTGATTTGAGCCCCTATTGCTGAGAATGTGCATTTCCACCACAAATATACTGAATCAGAATCTACATTTTAACAAGATCCCTAGATGAATGCTTATGTATAAAGAAAAAAATTCACTGGTGTCCAGTAAGATCCAACTCAGAGCAACCCCTCCTTGGGTTTCTGAGGCAGTATTACTGTGGAAGTAGATTGCCCAACCTTCCTTCCAAGGAGTGGCTGGTAGGTTTGAACCATCAGCCTTCTGGTTAGCAGTCACATGCCTTAGTCACTACAGACACAAAAAACACAGAGGGAAGTGGGATGAGTGTTGTTATATCCTGGGGGTTACAATCAGTGTCATGAAACAAAATGTGTATGAGTTTAATGGAAAAGTAATTTGCTCTGTAAACTTTCACCCAAATCACAATAAAAACTTTAAAAAAAATCATCTGGGAATCTATAAGAATCATCTCATAATCATGTTAAAATGATTCTGACTCTGATTCAGTACATCTGGAGAGGAAATGTAGAATTTTCAGTCGAACAAGAATGGAATGGTTCAAAGCTCTGATTAGCTCGCCCATGAGTGGTGTGTTCCTGTAATAATTTATCCGTATGGGACAGAACCCTTTAATTTCATCTTTCTCACTCTGGCAGACACCAGAACAAAAACAAAAACAAAAATTTTAGACAAACAAATATCTGGGTCAGGAAACAAAATGGAACACAAAAGGAAAAAAGATGCACAGATACAACAAATGATGATTACAGTACATTTATTAGAGAAGAGAAGAGATCAAGGCAAGAGGAACAGTGAACAGTGATGAGAAGGGAAATAACTGAGGGAAAGAAAGTAACTAGATGTCCCCCACTAATAGAAAAAAAGATGTGAAAGAAATAAAATTACTAAATGGCTGGAACTCTCAAAAAGTGAAAAAAGAACTCAAGAAGTGTTGGTACTTAACAAGGTCCTGTAGTCATGTTGTTATGTTGTTGTTATATGCCGTCGAGTCGGCCCCGACTCATAGCGACCCCTCCTTGGGTTTCCGAGGCAGTATCACTACAGAAGTAAGATTGCCCAACCTTCCTTCCAAGGAGTGGCTGGTGGGTTTGAACCGCCAGCCTTCTGGTTAGCAGTCAAGTGCCTTAGGCACTATGCTACCAGAGCTCCTCTAGCATAGTCATAGGCTTCAGAAAAATCAACAGGGCTCCAGTTGAGGAATCAGGTGAGTGAGATTCTCTATTTAAAGTATGGGGAGCAGGAGACACTGTCTCCTATAAAGCAGATTGACCAAACCAAAGCTATTCTCCAGTAAGGAGTGGTCATAGACAAGTGACCCAGAAATAAAAATGCCTGTCCACAAAAGCATATGTCTACCACTCATCTGTCAGTTTATCACCCTGTGGTGGCTTGTGTGTTGCTATGATGCTAGAGGCTATGCCATTGGTATTTCAAATACCAGCAGGGTCACAAATGGTAGGCAAGTTTCAAAAGAATTTCCATACTAAGACACAGAAGAAAGGGGCCACACACTTTCAACAAATTGGCCAGTGAAAACCTTATGAATAACAGCAAAACACTGTCTGGTGTATTACTGGAAAATTATATGAATAGCCCTGAAACATTGTCTGATATAGTTCCAGAAGATGAGCCTCTCAGGTCAGAAAGCACTCAAAATATGACTGAGGAAGAGCTGCCTCCTCAAAGTAGAGTCAACCTTAATGACATGAATGGAACTCCATTTGCTGATGGTCCATGACTCAATATGGGAAGAAATACTTGCAAATATCCATTAATAATTGGAACTTGTAATGGATGAAGTATGAATCTAGGAAAATTGAAAGTTGTCAAAAATGAAATGGAACACACAAAGATCGAAGTGCTAGGCATTGTTGTTGTTGTTGTTGTTGTTGTTATGTGCCGTCGAGTCACACCTGACACATAGTGACCCCTCCTTGGGTTTCCGAGGCAGTATCAGCTGAAATGGACCAGTTTGGGTCATTTTGAATCAGAAAACCATATGATCTACTATGCCAGGAAAGACAAATTGAAGAGAAATGTCATGGCATTCATCATCACAAGAAAATGTTTCACGACCTATCCTGAAGTACTATGCTATCAGTGATAGGAAAATAGCCATATGTCTACAAGAAATACCAGTTAATACAACTATTACTCAAATTTACACAGCAACCACAAAAGCCAAAGTTGAGGAAACTGAAGATTTTTACCAACTTCTGCAGTCTGAATTGACCAAACATGCAATCAAGTGATTGGAATGCAAAAGTTGAAGAAAAGGAATTATCACTGATAGTTGGAAATATGGCCTTGGTAACAGAAATGATGCGATGATTGCATGATATAATTTTGCAAGACCAATGACTTATTCATTACAATACCTTTTGTCAACAACATAAATGGCAGCTATACACATGGACCTTGTCAGATGGAATACACAGGAATCAGATTGACTACATCTGAGGAACGAGGAGATAGAGAAGCTCATTATCTTCAGCCAAAACAAGGCCAAGGGCTTATTGTGGAACAGACAATCAATTGCTCATATGTAAGTCAACCTGAAGCTGAAGAAAATTAAACAAGTCCATGAAAGCCAAAACATGAACTTGACTATACCTCACCTGAATTTGGAGACCATCTGAAGAATAGATTTGATGCACTGAATAACAATGATCAAAAACCAGACTAATTGTGGGATGACATCAAGAACATCATACATGAAGAAAGTGATACATCATTAAAAGAAAGGAAATTGAGATTATAGGAGATCCCTGGTAAGATGGCGGACTAGGCAGAAAGACTGCACAGATCGTCTTCAACAAAGAAAAGGGGAACCAATTAACACAGACACAGAAGATAATCCTGGACCCCTGAGCCTTGAAGGGACGGATATAGAAGTGGAATAAACCCCAACTAGCAGAAGAATTTGCATGAAAATACCAAAAAAGGAGACATACAGAGCTGTGATCTGGCAGCGATCCTGAGTGATCCTGACGGCACTGCACAGACAGCTTGGAGAGTGCTGAGTCTGGTGGGAACCTAAGAATTAACCTAAAAATCAGCCCTGCTAGCCAGGGACTGCACAGAGGACTGCTCTGGTGGCTGGTGAATAAAAGGAGAAGCAGCAAAGAGGAAAGCGGACTGAGCTGTGGACTTTTGCTTGTGCAGAGGGCGCAGATATTTTGAATGTTTACAAGTGCCTTGACCATTTTGGATATTTAAAGAGACAGCACTCTCCCAGATTCCAGGAGCTAAAGAACAGATTCTGCTTGCCAGCAACCCAAAACACACTCCAGACCTGGACGACTGAAAAGGTGTGACATGCCCCTTGTTATTCATATACCCACACCCGCTTGGTGAACTGAGGTGCAGTGTAGTAAATTACTTATGTGGCGTTTCTACCCATAAGTCTTTGTAAACTCCAAGGTGGGATTTGCTATGAGCAACTGAGGAACTCCTGATTGCTAAAGTTGTCCAGCAGGGGTATTTCTGTTGGGAGTGGCACTAAACAATGTTCTGGGAGGTTCTCACTCTCTCTCGGGTGTTTACAATTCTGATGTTATGATTGGTTGGTTCAGCCACTCTGCCAGGCTCAAAAAGAGCCCTCCTAGAGGCAGAACTCTCTCTCTGACTGCTGGAAGATGTGCTGCTGAAAGAGACATGTGCTCCTGAGACACGTGTTGCTGGGAAAGAGACACAAGAGACACTCATTGCTGAGTGAGACACTGAGGGACATGTACTGCTGAGAAAGAGACTGTGAGAGACTGTTGGCTGAGGGACAGTGGGCTGGGAGAGAGACTAAGCATTTTTCCTGAATTTGAATTGTAGCCTGTGGTGCTTCCCTAATAAACCCCAAAATCTGTGAGTTCTGTGTGGCCACTGCAGTGAATTATCGAACCCAGGAGAGAGGTGGTGGGTGCTTTGGGAGGAACAGTTGGTGAAAGGGCTGGAGGGTGGCAGCATGTCTTGCCTTGAAGTAATAGGATTTGAGCTATTGATGGTGATACTGTTTTCCTCTTGTGGGGTTAGAGGAAGTTGGGAGATGCGGCCTCCTTGCTCTTTTAGCAGGAGGTGTGGCCATCCCCCACTCCCACCCACCTTCTGGGTCCACAGAAAGTCCATCCCAGTCTGTGTGCTGTGACAGATGCTGGGTGACCTGCTCTGCCTGCCCCCCCAATTTTTTTTCTTTTTATTATTTTTATTTTTCTCTTTCTTTTTTCTGGATATTAGTTTGCTTGTTTTTGACTGTTTTGAAACTATTATTATTATTAATACTTTTGTCCTTTTTACTATTATTCTTTACTTTTCACCACCCAGGTCCTAGCTTTTAGCATTTTTTCTTTTCCCTGTTCCTAGTTGCAATTTTTTTTTTTTTCTTTTCTACTTGTAGTTAACCCCATTCCTTGTTTTTCTTTTTGCATATTTCCCATTTCTTTTCTTCATCAGTTTCCCTCTCTACCTTTTTTCTCTTAGTGCTCTATCCCCAGATGTTGCAGGTTTTCTTATTTTTTTTCTTCTTCTTTTTCTCTTTTTTCTTTTTTTGATTATTGTTCCTGTGTGATTACATGGTGTATTTTTTGTCCATGTTTTTTTAGTTTTTTTATCGTTATTCAATTGTAATTTTTGTCTAACAGAGTGGGAGACAGCAACAGTCCCCATAAGATACAACTACACCCACACCTCCTGAAACTTCACTTACTGAGCCAGAGCCACCACATCCTTCTCCAACAATGGGCCAACAATAAAAAACCACCAAGAAAAGCCTGAATCACCCTTGGCTGCTCTTCACAAACAGTTAACAGAGATCTAAATACAACAATGCCACAATGCCTCAGAGACAACAGACCATCACAGTCCACACAAAGAAGCAAGATAAAGTGGTAGAAACAAGGGAGCAAGATACAGACCCAAAATATCCCTGAGGAAGAAGCAGCATTGGAACTCTCTGATAAGGAATTCAAAAGAATTATATTTAGGTAGCTTCAAAGGATGAAGAGACACACCAAAGAAAACACAGAAAAAATTCTAGAAGAATGTTGAAAAAAAAATACAAGGACAAAATAAATGAAAAATTAGAAATGATTCTAAATCTACAGACAGAAATCCAAAAGATTAATACTAAATTGTCAGAAATAGATAACACATTGGAAGGACAAAGGAGTAG
The DNA here is from genome assembly GCF_000298275.1 of Orycteropus afer afer. Classification (NCBI taxonomy): domain Eukaryota; kingdom Metazoa; phylum Chordata; class Mammalia; order Tubulidentata; family Orycteropodidae; genus Orycteropus; species Orycteropus afer. The sequence goes on along the minus strand of NW_006921638.1, from coordinate 11,965,553 downwards.
AACTGATGCAATGGAAGACAGAATTAATGAGATTGAAGACAAATATCTGAATACTTCTTTGGAAAAGGATCAATAAGAAAAAAAATCAAAATAAAATGAAGAAAGCCTAAGGTTCATGTGGGATACAATCAAAAGGAATAACATACATGTCATTGGAATTCCAGAACAGGAAGAGAAAAATAAAACCACTGAAGAAATTGTCCAAGATTTGTTGGAGGAGAACTTCCCTGAAATGATGAAAGATGAGAATATATCCATTCAGGAAGTCCAACAAACCCCAAACAGGACAGATCCCAAAAGAAAATCACCAAGACACATCATCATCAAACTCATCAAAACCAAAGACAAAGCCAGAATCCTGAAAGCAGCTCGGGAAAAACAAAAAGTTACTTACGAAGGAAAGCCAGTAAGAATAAGCTCTGATTTCTTAGCAGAGACTGTGCAAGCGAGAAGGCAATAGGATGGTATATATAAAACCCTGAAAGAGAAAAATTTTCCACCAAGAATTATATACCAGGCAAAATTGTCCCTCAAATATGATGGAGAAATTAGGAGATTTCCAGATAAACATAAAATAAGGGAATTTGTTAAAACCAGACCAACCGTACAAGAGATGCTAAAGGGATTCCTTTGAACAGAGAACCAAAAAAAGCAAATAACAACCGACCATTAATACACAAGATGACACAACCCAGAAACTACAGCTAGGGACATATCCAAGTTAAAATGAGCTTACAAGATTATAAACAGGGAACCAAAGACATAATTGGCAAGAGAGGACAACTACAAACAAAAAGAGGGAAAATACTGTGTAGTTACAGAACTTCTAAATGGTGAGGAAGTTAAGAGAGTTGCAAGATAGAATGGACTGTTCTAAACTCAGGGATAAAATTATAAATCATA
>NW_006921638.1:11937543-11944032 GCF_000298275.1 Orycteropus afer afer | reverse complement strand
GCACAGGGAGACAGCTCAGGAGGCAGGAGTGTATGGAGGAATGGACACTGGGAAGAGCTTACTATGGGGAGCAAGTGGGAGGGGAGCTATTGCATTGTGCAAACTATGGTCAATGACATGAGACAAAGTATATGTGAACTGGTGTATGGAAAGTGAATTTGCTCTGTAAATCTTCACCCAAGTCACAATTTAAAAAAAAAAAGAAAAGAAAAAGAAATCAGATGATGCATTGCACTGGGCAAATCTGCTGCAAAAGACCTCTTTTAAAGGGCTGAAGAGAAAAGATGTCTCTTTTAAGACTAAGGTACACCTAACCCAAGCCATGGTATTTTCAATAGCCTCATATACATGTGAAACCTGGACAATGAATAAGGAAGATCAAAGAAGAGTTGATGCTTTTGAGTTGAGGTGTTGGCGAAGAAGAACTAATAAATCTGTCCTGGATGAAGTGCAACCAAAATGCTCCTTGGACTCAAGAATGACCAGATTTCATTTCACCTACTTTGGTCATGTTATCAGAGGGAACCTTTCCCTGGAGAGGGATATCATACTTGGTAAAGTGGAGGGTCAGTGCAAAAGTAGAAGGCCCTCAACAAAAAGAATTGACACAGTGGCTGCAATGATAGGCTCATGTATAGCAAGGATTGTGAGGATGACACAGGACTGGGCAGTATTTCATTCTCTTGTACACAGGGTCACTATGAGTTGGAGCCAACTGGATGGCACCTAACAACAACAAAAAAAGAATGTAGAAAACATTGCATTCAGTTTAGAATTCAAAAACTGTCACTGCCATCAAGTCAATTCTGACTCATCGTGACCCCTCTTTGGGTTTCTGAAGCAATATCACTATGGCAGTACATTGCCCAATCTTCCTTTTGAGGATTGGCTAATCAAACCACCATAATTTCCAAATGGAAATTTGTGCTTTTCAAAACTTTGTGTGTGTGTGTGTGTGTGTGTGTGTTGTGTTCTTTAAAACTTTAAAAAGGTCTTTTGCACCAGATTTGTCCATTCCAATACACTGCCTGATTTCTTGACTGCTGATTCCATGGGTGTTGACTTTGGATCCAACTGAAATGAAATACCTGACAGCTTCAATCTTCCCTTTTATTGTCATGTTGCTTTCTGGCCTAGTTGTAAGGATTTTTAGTAGTATTATTATTATTTCAATGCTGAGGTGTAGTTCATACTGAAGGCTGCAGTCTTTGATCTTCATCAGTAAGTGCTTCAAGTCATCTTCATTTGTGGCAAACAAGGTCATGTCATCTGCATAAATGAGTCTTCTTCCAATCCATGAACTGGTGGCATGTTCTTCTTCATATACTCCTGCTTCTCAAGTTATCTTCTCAGCATATAGTTGGAATAAATATGGTGAAAGGATAGAATCCTGATCATATCTTTCCTGGTATTAAACCATTCAGTATACACTTGTTTTCTTCAAATGACTGCCTCTTTACCTATGTAGAGGTCCCTCATGAGCACAATTAAGTGTTCTGGAATTCCCATTCTTCCTAATGTTATCTATTATTTGCCATGGTCCACACAGTTGAATGTCTTTGCATAGTCAACAAAAACACAGATATACCTTTCTGGCATACTTTGCTTTCAGTCTAAATCTATCTGACATCATCAATGACATCCTTCCTTCCATGTCCTCTTCTGAACCTGGCTTGTATTTCTGGCAGTTCCTGGTCAATATGGTGCCACAACCATTTTTGAATTATCTTCAGCAAAATTTTGCTTGTGCATGATTTGATTTGATAATTTCTGCATTCTGTTGGATCACCTTTCTTTGGAATGGGCACAAATATCAATCTCTTCCTGTCAGTTAGCCAGGTAGATGCCTTCCAAATTTCTTGGTTTAAATGAGTAAGCACCTCCAGCACTGCACTTGTTTATCAAAACATCTCAATGGGTATTCCATCAATTCCTGGAGCTTCATTTTTCATCCATCCCATAACTGCAGCTTGGACTTCTTCCTTCAGTACCATTAGTTCTTGATCATGTGTTTCCTCCTGAAATGGTAGAATGTAAAGCACTTCTTTCTGGTACAGTGACTCTGGGTATTCTTTCCATCTTCTTGTGATGTTTCCTGTATCATTCAATTTTTTGTCCATAGAATCCTTCAGTATTGCAACTGAAGTCTTGAATTTTTCCTTCAGTTCTGTCAGCTTGAGAAATGCTGAACATGTTCCTCCCTTTTGGTTTTCTAATTCCAGATCTTTGCATGTTTCATTATAATACTTTGTCTTCTCAAGCTGCCCTTTGAAATCTTCTATTCAGCTCTTTTATTTGATCATTTCTTCCATTTGCTTTAGTTATTCCCCTTTTAAGAGCAAGTTTCAGAAACTCTTCTGATATCATTCAGGTCTTTTCTTCATTGTCTGTCTTTTTAGTAATCTGCTGCTTTCTTCACATATAATGTTCTTAATATCATCCCACAACTCATCTGGTCTTCAGCGTTGGTGTTCAAGGCATCCAATCTATTCTTGAGGTTGACTCATAGTCATATTTTGGCTCTCATGGACTTATTTTCTTCAGCTTCAACTTTCTTGCATGTGAACCACTAATGGTCTGTTCCAGTCAGCTCCTGGTCTTGTTTTGACTGAAGATATTGAGCTTCTCCATTACTTCTCTCCACTGATGTAGTTGATTTGATCCCGTGTATTCCATCTAGTAAGGACTATGTGTATAGTCACTATTTATGTTGTTGAAAAAAAGTATTAGCAATGAATAAGTCATAGGTCTTGCAAAATTCTATCATGCAGTCTTCAGCACCATTTCTATCACTAAGGCCATATTTTCCAGTTATCAATGATCCTTCTTTGTTTCAAAATTTCACATCCCAATCACCAGTAATAATTAATACATCTTGATTGCATACTTTGTCAATTTCTGCTTGCAGAAGTTGGTAAAAAATCTTCAATTTCTTCTCCTTTGGTTTTTGTGGTTTGTATGCTGATTTGAAAAATAGTAATATTAATTGGTCTCCCTTTTTGGTGCACAAATATTATTCTATCATTGGCAGCACCATACTTCAAGATAGATCTTGAGATTATCTTTTTGATGATGAACACAATGCCATTCCTCTTCAACTTATCATTTCCAGTATAGTAGATCAGTTGATTGCTTACTAATTGTCTAGCAGTTCCATTAAATCTTTGATCCATTTAAAAGTAAGACACGTGAGAGAATGACTCCTCTTCAGAGCTTGTAAACAAAGCTACACCAAATCAAGTGGAAGATTATTTGATCTACAGCTGCTAAAAGAACTTCAAGTCTTCCCAAGCATCACAAACTCCTCAGCTAAGACTGAGAAATATGAAATTGGAAAGTATATAAACTTAACTGTAATTACTTTGGAATTTTAACTCTCATGGGCACGAAAATTTGATTTTCCATTTAATTCCTTTGGACTTTAATTTTCTTGGACTTTAATTTGTAATTGTTTTGCTGCTTTATAGAATAACACTCTTCGATGTTTCTATGACTGTCTGAGCAAGCCTTAAACAATGCTAACACTTAACACTGATTAAAACATTTTGATCAAAAACATTTTAGTATCCATTAATGTTTTTTAGAAATAACTGAAATCAGTTCTCATTTTGTTAAGCTCCAAGATAGATGAAAGGAGAACTTTGAGCACTAAAGGATCAAATGATTAAACTTAAGCTCTGTATCTAAGAAAGGAGTTCTGGTGGTGCAATGACTAAGGCATTTGACTGCTAACCAGAAGGTTGGTGGTTCTAACTCACCAGACACTCTGTGAAAGGAAAATGGGGCAATCTACTTCTGTAAAAATTTACTGCCTCAGTAACCCAATGGAGGTTGCTATGAGTTGGAATTGGCTTGATGACAGGGGGTTTGGTTTGTTTTTCGGTTTTGTTTTGCTTTTTGTTTTTTTGTGGGTTTTTTTTTTTTTTTTGCTATCTATGAAATTGACTCATAGCAATCCCTCCTTGGGTTTCTGAGGCAGTATCTCAGTGGAAGTAGATTGCCCAATCTTCCTTCTGAGGAGTGGCTGGTGGTTCAAACCCACCAGCCTTCTGGTTAGTGGTACTATGCCACCAGAGCTCCCCTTTTATCTATGAACTCTTTGGCTCCCTTTACTAAGAGACTTGCTGGCTATGCCACAGCTATCATTAATTCTGCCCTGTGCCAATTAGGTAGCAAGAAAAGGAATGTAGACCATAGGAAAACCAAAAATTGGTAAAATATTTGCTCCTTAATGCAGCTACATTCCTCAAGCTTAAAAATATTCATCGTTTCTAAATGAGTACTAAATAAAATACCTGTGAATAGTATAAATAGTTCTACTGCATTGTAAAGTCAAATATGACATTTTAAAAAATTACCCACAATCTCTTTTCTTTCAGTCAGTATTACTTATAGCTGTTGCTGCTGCTGCTGCTGTTGTTGTTAGGTGCCATCGAGTCATCTCTTAATCATGGCGACCTTAAATACAACAGAACAAAACACTGCCTGGTCCTGTGCAGCCCCCAAATCCTTGCTATACCTGAGTCCATCATTGCAGCCACTGTGTCAATCCATCTCATTGAGGGCCTTCCCCTCCTTCATCGACCGTCCACCTTACCAAACATGACATCCTTCTCTAGGGAATGGTCCCTTCTGATAACATGACCAAAGTAGATGAGACAAAGTCTTCCAGCTTCCAGGACAGATTTATTCATTCTTTGGGGAGTCCATAGTACTTTCAGTATTCCTCGGGAATACCACAACTCAAATTGCATCAACTCTTCTTTGGTTTTCCTTATTTATTGTTCAGCTTTCACATGCATATGAGGCCATTGAAAATAACATGGTGTGGGTTGGGTGCACCTTAGTGTTCAACTTGCTCCTCAGCACTTTAAAGAGGTCTTTTATAGCAGATTTGTCCAGCACAATATTCAATGTCTGATTTCCTGACTTCTTTTTCCATTGGTGTTTGGGGAACCAATCAGTAATATGAAATCTTTGACAACTTCAATCTTTTCTCCATTTATCATGATAGTGCTTATTGGCCCAGTCATGAGGATTTTATTTTCTTTATGTTGGGGTGTAATCCATACTGCAGACTGTAGTTCTTTAATCTTTATCAGTAAGTGCTTCAAGTCATCTTCACTTTCAGCAAGCAGAGTTGATATGTAGATAACACCACAGATTGTTAATGAGTCTTCCTCCAATCCTGATGCTGTGTTCTTCTTCACATGGTCCAACCTCTCAGATTATTTGCTCAGCATATATATGAATGAGTATGGGAAAAGGATATAACCCTGATGCACTCCCTTCCTGATTTTCAACCCTGCAAATAACAGCCTCCTGTTCTGTGCAAATAACAGCCTCCTGTTCTATGTAGAGGTTCCTCATGAGCAGAATTAAGTGTTCTGGAATGACTATTCTTCTCAAGGTAATCCATAATTTGTTATGATCTACACAGTCCAATGTTTTTTGTATAATAAAACACAAGGAAACATCTTTCTGGTATTCTTTGCTTTCAGCCAAGATCCATCTGACATCAGGAATGATATGCCTTGTTCCTTGTCCTCTTCTGAATCCAAGTTGCACTTCTGGAAGTTCCCTGTCAATATACTTCTACCATGTGAATTATCTTCAGCAATATTTTACTTGCATGTGATATTAATGACATTGTTTGATAATTTCCACATTCTGTTAGCTCACCTTTGTTTAGAAAAATTCAGATTTATTCCCATCAGTTAGTCAAGTAGTTGTCTTCTAAATTTCTTAATATAGACAAGTAAGTGCCTCCAATGCTGCATTCCTTTGTTGAAATATCTCAATAGGAATTGCATCAGTTCCTGGAGCTTTGTTTCTCGCCATTTCCTTCAGTGCACCTTTGACTTCTTCATTCAATACCATTGGTTCTTGATCCTATGCCACCTCCTGAAATAGGTGAACATTGACCAATTCTTTTTTGTAGAGTGACTCTGTGTATTTCTTCCATGTTCCTTTGATGCTTCCTGCATCATTCAATAGTTTTCCCATAGAATAGGGCAACTTGAGGCTTGGATTTTTCCTTCAGTTCTTTCAGCTTGAGAAATGCTGAGAATGGTCTTCCCTTTCGGTTTTCTAACTCCAGGTCTTTGCACACTTCATTATAATAATTGACTTTGTCTTCTCAAGCTGCTCTTTGAAATCTTCTGTTCAGCTCTTTTATCTTGTCATTTTTTCCATTTGCTTTAGCTACTCTCTGTTTAAGAGTGAGTTTCAGAGTCTCTTCTGACATCCATTTTGGTCTTTTCTTCCTTTCCTGTCTTCTTAATGATCTTTCACTTTTTTCATCTATGATGTTCTTAATGTCATCCCACAATAAGTCTGGTTTTTGGTCACTGGTGTTCAATGCATCAAATCTATTCTTCAGATGGTCACTAAATTCAGGTGGGATATGTTGTTGTTGTTGTTGTTAAGTGCCCTCGAGTCGTTTCTGACTCATAGCGACCCCATGCACAGCAGAACGAAACACTGCCT
>NW_006921638.1:11930588-11935433 GCF_000298275.1 Orycteropus afer afer | reverse complement strand
GAATTTGCATATGAGCAGTTGATGGTCTGTTCCACAATCAGCTCCTGGCCTGGTTTTGGCTGAAGATATTGAGCTTTTCGACCGCCACTTGCCACAGATGTAGTGGGATATAGTCAGGTCATATTTTGGCTCTCATGGATTTGTTAGTTTTCTTCAATTTCAGCTTGAACTTACATATGAGCAATTGATTGTCTGTTCCACCGTCAGCTCCTGGCCTTGTTTTGGCTAAAGATATTGAGCTTCTCCATTGCCTCTTTCCACAGATGTAGTCGATCTGATTCCTGTGTATTCCATCTGGCAAGGTCCACATGTATAGCTGCTGTTTATGCTGTTGACAAAAGGTATTTGTAATGAATAAATCATTTGTCTTGCAAAATTATAACATGCAATCTCTAGCATCATTTTTATCACCAAGGCCATATTTTCCAACTACCAATGATTCTTCTTTTTTTCTAATTTTTGCATTCCAATCACCAGTAATCATCAATACATCTTGATTGCATGTTTGGTCAATTTCAGACTGCGTAAGTAGATAAAAATCTTGAATTTCCTCATTGTGGCTTTGGTAGTTAGTGTGTAAATTTGAGTAATAGTTGTATTAATTGGTCTTACTGGTAGGCATATAACTATTATCCTATCACTAACAACACTGTACTTTAGGATAGATCTTGAAACATTCTTTGTAATGATGAATGCCACACCATTCCTTTTCAAATTTTCATTCCCACAAAGTTTTCTTTCTCACATGGTTTTCTAACTCAAAATGGCCAAAACCAGTCCATTTCAGCTCTCTAATGCCTAGGATACCAATCTTTATCTGTTCCATTTCAATTTTGACAACTTCTAAATTCCTAGATACATACTTCCGACATTCTATGTTCCAGTTACCAATGAGTGTTTGCATCTGTTTCTTCCCATTTGGAGTTGTGCCTCATTAGCAAATGGGGGTCCCAAAAGCTTTACTCCATCCATGTCATTAAGGTCTAGTCTACTTTGAGGAGGCAGCTCTTCCCCACTCATATTTTGAGTGCCTTCCAACTTGAGGGACTCATCTTCCAGTACTGTATTAGACAATGTTACAGGGCTATTCATAAAGTTTTCCAGTACTATGTCAAACAGTGTTTTACTTCTATTCATAAGATTTTCACTGGTCAATTCTTTGAGAAGTGTATATCCCCTTCCTTTTTCCAAGTCTGTCTTAGTCTGGAATCTCTGCTGAAATCTGTCCACCGTGGGTGACCCTGCTGGTATTTTAAATACCGGTAGCATAGCCTCCAGCCTCAGAACAACACGTAAGCCACCGTAGTGAGACAAACTAACAGATGAGTGGTGGTTGCTGTTGTTAGTTGCTGTCAAACTGATTCATGGTGACCCCACATGTACAGAATGGAACTACTCCATTGTGCTTTCAAGGCTGTGACCTTTCAGAAGCAGACCACCAGGCTGTCTTCCATGGCATCTCTATGTGTGTTCAAACCACCAATCTTTCAGCTAATACTCAAGGGTTTTATCATTTGTCACACCCAGGGACCCCAAAAATACATTAAAAATAGGACTAAATTTAATTATGGTAAGAAATGCATTTAAATTCAATCAAATATGTTCATGTATATGTGTGTGTATGTGTGTGTATACATATATACACACATTGTTCTCATGTTGTTGTTTTGTGTCCTGAGTTGATTCTAACTCATAGTGACTCTATGGAACAGAGAAGAAATTCCCCAGAAGGTTTCCTAGGCTGTAATCTTTAGGAGAAGCTGTTTTCCAGGTCTTTTCTCCCACAGAGCTCCTGGCAGCTTTCAACCACTGACCTTTCAGTTAACAACCAAACTCTTAACCAATGGGTTATACACACATACACACAAACACACATTTAGAAGATTTACTAGATATATACCAATATTTCATTTTTTAAAAGTTTAAAAATGTGGTAGGGCTATAAAAATTTGTTAGTTTAAAAAATTATACTTCCTATTCTCTAAGAAGAAAATACACGATCTTTTAACATTTATTTTGATCATTCACATTTAAGTATTCCTTTTAAGTTTTCAGTGTGATTGTATCCGTAATTTAATTTTTTCTTTCAAAGTATTACCAAAAATTTAGGCTTAGATTTTGTAAACTTAATTAAATTGCTTTAAAAAAAATGTTCTGCATTCTCATAATTAAAAAATGTTAGTCCTCTGTTAGATTTCATTCTGTTTTGTTTGCCTAGTGCCACTCTAACAGACATATACCACAAATGGAATGACTTAAACAAACAGGAGTTTGTTTATTCTCTTACAGTTTTGGAGGCCAGAAGTGTAAGTTCTAAGTGCCAGGATCTAGGGGCTGGGTGCTGCTCAACCTTGGGCTTCAGCTCTGCCTCCTACTCCCGGCCCACTGAAACAGGAGGCTTTTCTTCACTCAGACAGCTTCTGGATGCTGAGGCTGACAAACCCGAAGTCAACAAGTAAAAAGGCACAGTTCTGATGTTACCAAACAACATGGCAGGCCACTAATTCAAGTTCAGAAGAAGTTCGAAGGTCAGCAGGGCATGGTTTGCTGCTGAACAACCACATGGCTACATGCAGGGTTCAAGGACGCCAAAAAAGTGGAGCCTTTCCTCAAAGTTTCTTCTTATATACTGGAAGCAGACCACATCCCTAAAGCAGCTACTCAGCTGCTCTAATAGATTCCACTAAGGAGTCAAATACCAGTCTCACCATGTGGAGTAACTTTGTCCAGCTGCTCAGCCACTTAAAACCAGGCCAGGCCAAGTTGACACACAGCCTTAAATACCACACTTCCTTATAAAAAGAAAAAGTAATCTTGTCTTTGTTTTCCGTTTTTAAATAACAATATAATGAACAAAGAAATCATCTAATACATTTTTACTGAGAGGTTTTGGTAAAAGGCTAGGACTGTCAAAAGCTATTACCACAAATGAAGCCTGGTATTTCAAAGAAAGAAAAAGATTTAATTTGATTTCAAACGATAAATTGAAATAGAAACTATGGAGATGGAAATGTTGTAATCCTACTGAAACAGAGAAAGGACTTTTCATAGTAATTATTTTCATTTTTAATGTACTTCATTTTGAAGGAAAACATTATCTGTACACCTAGAAAAATGTGAAAAGGGAAATCAGTATGCAAGTTTGAAAGATATTAGAGAAATTTGCATGAACTATTTCAAGAGCTAGAAGATGTTTTCTTTGATGTCCCTGAAGATGTTATTCAAAGAGTCAGCTTTATTTTAAATATTGAAAAAAAAAAAAAAAAAACTTAGATTCATACCAGAAATAGGTGCTTACATAAACTCCTCCAAAATTTTCATCCTTCCCCTTTTATTTCTTAGTGATATTTATAAGAATTGTTTTTTCCATAAAAGCACCTGACTCTACTGGAGTATTACAGGCAGTCACAGTCAAAAGTTGGGGTTAATATCTGGCATTGTTGCTCCTTTAACTTGAAGAGGAGAAAGTTATCTTAAGTGAAGTTTACTAGTACTGGCTCCAGTGGAAGACTTTTGCTCCCAAAAGCTGTGATTCTTTGTATCTGTACTCTGTCTCTTCATTTTACAGGGTAGCAGTTTGCCTCATAATATTAATTTTCTGATGGATCTAAGAAAAGTTATTGATCTTCAGTTTGTTAATCTTTTTCTTTTTGTAAGGGTGAGAGTGATGACTATTTTGTGAGAAGGCTGTCTGGAAAGAAGGAGATCAGGAGAAATATTTTATCCAGAAGAAGCATTAAATTGAGAGTACAATAGGAGATTTATCAGATAAATCTTATAAAAGATAATTTCATCTATGGCTCTAATATTATTAAACATTGAAAGTGTTGAATTCTTCCTAAATCTGAGATATATTTTTTTTAAATTCCTAAAATATCAGCTTTTGAGAAGCTATTAAAAGAGAGCTACACCACCAATTTCTGATCCAACATGAAGAGGGTTTAGAAGCATCCATCACTCGTGTCTTCACAAGAAAAAAGATGAACAAACTCAAGATCAACAACCCTACTTAGATCTAACAGAGCCCTGTAGGTTTCCTGTCTCATCTAAGAAGAATTAGGAGAAAGAAAAAAAAAACCTAAGAAATACTTGTGAAGATCACATCTGAAGGCTCACTAAAAGACTAAACACTAATCATAGAAGTATAGGGTGCTTTCCCTTACCTCACACTTTACTACCACATCAGTAGAGCTTCTGTATAAAAACAGGGGGTTTCAGATAAAAGAACGGCAAGTCACATCCTATTTAAGAAAAATTCTCCAGGGAAACACAAAGACAACAACAGAGACAAAAACAAGTTCACTAGAATAAGTTTTATCCTTTGATACCATGCTAGCAAACAATAAACACAGCCTAACTCCTAGTCAGATAAACATAAAACTTCACAATAAAGACCTGTGTACCTCAGTTCCTTTTACCCAATATATCATGTCCAGCTTTCAACAAAAAACTACAAGGCATACTAAAAGAAAAAGAAAAAAACAGTCTAAACAGACAAAGCAAGCACTAGAACTAGAATCAGATATTTGGGAATTATCAGACCAGGAACTTATATAAAATATCTAGCATATGAGAATGTATAAAAACCACAGTTTATTAGCATTATTGGGGCAAAGAGAAGAGGAAAATGAGTCATTGCTTAGGGGGCACTGAATTTCTGTTAAAGGTGATGGAAACATTTCTAAACAGGTGCGGGTGATAGTTGCACAATATGATGAATGTAATTAATGTCCCTGAATTATTCATATAAAAAATGTTTAAATGTATATATATATATAAATATAGGAGCTCTGGTAGCATAGTGCCTAAGGCACTTGACTGCTAACCAGAAGGCTGGCGGTTCAA
>NW_006921638.1:11926530-11929030 GCF_000298275.1 Orycteropus afer afer | reverse complement strand
ATTCACCTAAGAGATAAGAGTTTGTTCAAAATAATAATTGCAACAATATAGTGGGTTATTAAAACTTATTGATAAGTGATTGACAGTGACAGGATGGGAGGAAAAATCACAAACACTGTTATGAGGTACCTATACTACCCATAGGAGCTCTCATAGTATAGTGCCTAAGGCACTTGACTGCTAACCAGAAGGCTAGCCCACCAGCCACTCCTCTGAAGGAAGGTTGGGCAATCTACTTCCATAGTAATACCACCTCAGAAACTCAAGGAGGGGTCACTATGAGTTGGGTCCGACTCGACAGCACAGACAACAACAAAAACAATACTACCCATAAAAAAAGAATACTACTATGTTAAATTGGACTTAGATTAGTTGTAAATGTATACTGAAATATCTTGAACAAACACTAAAAATTTTTAAAATAAGTGTAATTGCCATGCTAAGAGAAGGGAAAAAGAGAGCATTAGTGGTGTACTGGTTATAGCATTTGGCTGCATAAAAGGTTGATGATTCAAACCCACCAGCCACTTTGAAGAAGAAAGGTGAGGCGGTCTACTTCGATAAAGATGTACAACCTTGGAAACCCAACAGGGCTTGCTATGAGTAGGAATCAACTCGATGGCAGTGAGTTTGGCTTTTTGGTTTTGAAGAGAGGAGAAAAGGACATGATTACATCAAAATCAAATCCTGTGCCATGTTATATCAAAAACTCACTGCTGTTGAGTCAATTCCAACTCATAGTGACCCCTCCTTGGTTTTCCAAGGCAGTATCTCTATGGAAGTAGATTGCCCAGTCTTCCTCCCAAGGAGTGGCTGGTGGGTTTGAACTACTAGCCTTCTGGTTAGCAGTCAAATGATATTATATCAGGTCCTGAAATTTAAAAATCTAATAATATCTGCAGTTTGTGACTAACAGATATGAAATGGTTAAACAGTAACACACAGGAAGTATAACAGCATCCATGAAGATCATACTGTCTACTAAGAAAAAAACACACAATCACAGAAGAGCATGCAGAAATACACAACAGTGGAAAGATAGACAACTTGATGTGTTAGAGGAAAATGCAACTTTCTTAGAACAACAATTGAATAAAGCCTGTGTGCTTTGCAGAAATAGGTATGGAGTCATGATAAACAGAGCACAGATATGTTCCATAGGGCATAGGGCAAAAGAGTTAGGACTTTAGGAAAAGGATCAGCATAGCATCAAGACAAATGGAGTACATTCCAGCAGACTGGTGGCACAGTGCCTAAGGCATTCGACTGTTAACCAGAAGGCTGGCAGTTCAAACCCACCAGCCACTCCTCAGAAGGAAGGTTGGGCAATCTACTTCGGTAGTGATACCATCTCGGAAACCCAAGGAGGGGTCGCTATGAGTTGGATCCGACTTGATGGCAGTGAGTTTGCTTTTTTTCATTATTATTATTGTGATCAATACTCTATCCAACAGTGTGAAAGATCAGGTAGGAGCATACTTTAATTATATTCACTATTTACTGCATGCCTACAAGTGTTTCAGATACTGCCCTAAGTGCTTTGTATGCATTACCTCATTTGATCCTCAAAACTATCCTGCACTGTAGCTGTTATTGAGTAATTTTATAAATAAAGACATTGAGGCTTGAAGTATTTAAGGAATTTTTTTGTCAGGTAGTGCTACAACTATGTGGCCTCATTGGTTCAAACTGACTTCAAGACCCTGGATTCTACCATGATATCATGCTACCTTTTACAGAGTAGCAGCGTAACAACATTTATTCCCGTACAGTTGTGCAACATTTTACATTTCCTTATTTTAAAATTCATTAAGTATGTTTCTGTTCTTGAATAAGGTAGTTGCTTCATCTGAAAGACACAGCTACAAAATAAAAATCTTATCCATTCTAGAAATTTTTTAAATTAATTAATATACATCCAATCAAGGGAGAGAAATCCCTCCATGAAAATTATTTAAGAAACAGAAAATGGAGACAAAAAAATAGATTATTTTTCTTTTCTCTTTGAGAAACGAGAAATAGCCTCCATGCTACTCCTCCTTCTTTCCTCCTTCATTGACACTTTCATAGTCAATAGGAGAATCGCAGACATCAGATAATAGAGCATATGCCAATTTTATTTTTCCTTATAATTCCCAGGACAACTTTTCCAGCAAAACACAGTAAATAACCCACCTTCTAGAGAAAAGAAAAATTTCCTGACGTGACCCATTAAGAGAAGTATAAACAAAGAAATTTAAAAGCAGGTTTTTGATCAATAAGAAGTATTTGAGTAATATAAGCCAGCAGTATTCGAGCCACGAGGTAAGTGTCTACTACCTAAATCTCTACTGCCATGTAAAAATTTTCCGAAGCTCACCTGCCTACAAGCACTCTCACATCTGGATATCATACTGGTTCTCCTTTCCAAATGCCCTTTCATGCCACGACAGCCCCGGTGGGGTCCGCGTGACATAGTCACCGGTCTGAAGCGGCTGTTTCAAGGAAACTCTAAGCTTCC
>NW_006921638.1:11923587-11925985 GCF_000298275.1 Orycteropus afer afer | reverse complement strand
AGTCCTTGGTGTTTACTTACACATCAGCAAAAGGAAAGTTTAAAGCAACAAATAAGAAAGATGGTTGAGAAAATTAATAAAGATTATGAAAAATATCCTCATTTAAGAAAACTAGATTGGAGAAAACATATTTGACCATATAAATTTGATAATCCTCAATCTTAAATAAGTAAAACTAGAACAAAAAGATCAGACATACACAAAAAATAAATAAAGTTGTGTGCGTATGAGAATATGAAAATATAGTTATTGTTTTAAAGATTTAATAACTTACTAGATTATTTAGTAATAGTAGTTAATAAGAAATAGTTAAGTAATAATTTTAGGAACTTGTAACTAACAAGATATTATGTTAAGATAGACACTTCCTGTTTCTTACTGTATTTTGAAACATCTCCACTTTATTTTTAACTTGCTTGACTGACTGAAATCAAAATAGATGGTGGTTTTGTAAAAGGAACTAACATATACTATAAAAATATGGCTTTGAAGCATAATAAACACTCTCAGCTGCAAGCATCCTCTGAGTTGTTTGTCTTCTGTTAGCCAATTCGCCAACTCCCTATTCACCTATAATCTTCTTCGAGTAATAAGGCCGAACCCAGTGACTGTGCTGGTCCGCGGCACTTTCATAATCAATTTTCTCTCAATTTACAAAACATAAGTAAAATGGTGCATTGCCTTGTGCCATCAAAAACCTCACAAAACTAAACAAAAGGACAATTTAAAATAGTGGTATAACTTAAGTCTCCTTTAATCAATGAGGCATAAATCCATCAAAAGGCTTTGTCTTTCCCCATCTCAAACATATAGCTCAAGAGTGAAGTATGACAATAAAAATAGTTCATTTGGGTGATGTTGGGATGTTCAGATACATTGTAAAATGAGACAGAAGTAATGACAATTTTTATTTAATATCCTAGCTTATTCCACTCCCTAATTATCACTTTTTAAAAATCACTCAATTTGGAAGTAGATAAAAGAAGTAGAGGCACAATATTGTGAATAAACTAATTGCCACTGAATTGTTAACCTTAAAATGTTTGATCTTAGGTTACATGTACTTCATCTCAACAAATTATTTTTTTAATGCATTACTCCAAAGGGAAATTCCTATAAATGGTGGTCAGTAAGGAATACTGAAGACAGCTGAGCACTTTTTCATCCCAGCAATAAACTCATGGTAAAAATCCTGTGCCTCTGTCCACCTATCTATCTATCTATATCTTAGAATTTAAAAAAGAAAGAATTGTTATGGGAATGAATATAAACACATTTGTTTGAATTGAAAAATAAAGTCATATTCTCTGACCAAAAAAAAAAAAAAAAAAATCCAGTTTCACTGATTGGCAGACAATGCCTTTATCAATTTGTTTCTAAAAAACCAAGCCCTCTGCCATCAAATCAATTCCAACTCATAGCGACCTCCATTGGGTTTCCAATGCTGTAAATCATTACAGAAGTAGAGCAGCTGGTGGGTTTGAACCACCAACCTTTTGGTTATCAGCCAAATGCCTTAACCACTACACCATCAAAGCTCCTTTATCAATTAAGTTGATGGCAAACAATTTCCACATATTTATTATGTAATTCTACTGTCCTAAAGTTTTAACAAAAATGTATTTAAAAGAGTTCTGGCAAGATGGCAGAATAGACAGACAAGCTACACAGACCCTCTGCAACAAAGAAATGAGAAACCAATTGAAACAGTTACAGAAGATAATCCTGAAATCCTAAACTTTGTAGGGAAGGATAAAGAAGTGGATTAAATACCAACTAGTAGAAGAACCTGAATGAAAACAGTGAATAAGGAGACAATAAATCCTGTTCAGAGTGTTTCCCAGATACTAAGTAAAGAAATTATTTTAATGACTGAATAACAAATCTTTTTGTAAACTGGGTTTTTCCCCCCAATCTTTGGCTTTGAAAAACAAAAGGAAAAAAAAAAAAAGCTAAAGCAGAATCTAATCACATTGCCAGTCCAGCCTATAGATAATTCAAATATAAATTATGATGATGGACTACTGTGAGATTTTTAACATATAACTTGAAAGGAATTCAAAGAATAGTGTGGCCTTTTGTTATCAGCCAGAGTCCAGTCAAGAAGCAGAAACTAAACTATATAATTCAAACAGTTGTTGTTGTTAGGTGCCATCTAGTTGATTCAGACTCATAGTGACCATATTAACCACCTGCCTATTGCAGGTGATTAATAAGACTTCCTCCAATCCTGATGCAGCATTTCTCATCATATAATCCCACTTCTTGGATTATTTCTCAGCATAAAGATTGAATAAGTATGGTGAAAGGATACAATACTATGCACATGCGGTGTAGTAAATTACTTAGTGTGGCTTTTCTACCCATAAGTCTTTGTAAACTCTAAGGTGGGAATTGC
>NW_006921638.1:11910159-11914367 GCF_000298275.1 Orycteropus afer afer | reverse complement strand
TGAGACCTCCTACTTTGTTTTTCTTCTTCAGTAGTGCTTTGCTTATCCGAGGTCTCTTTCCTTTCCATATAAAGTTAGTGATCATTTTTTCCAATGGGATCTGGATTGGGATTGCATTGAATGTATAGATACCAGCAACTTTTAACTGCTATGCCACCGGAGCTCTTTAATGGAGCTCCAGAGAAAATGGAAAATCAGTCTCAGCAACTCTGATTTAACAAGATCAATGTCCTGGTTGGGAAAGAATAATGTTTTTGGATTTTGATGCCTCTAAACGTTTAAGACTATATGGAATAAAATTTATTTCAATTCCAAGAAAATATCAAATGATATTAAGTAGTCTTGACTCCACCTTTCCAAATAAACACCAGCCGAACACCTACCATAATATGAATACAATTTTATATGCGCATATGGCTTTAAAATAATGATATTGAAAATGTTTGTAACATATGGTTGTCCAAACACTTATGGTGTGGGGATTAAAGTATTGGGCTTTTAACTGAAAGGTTTGCCATTTGAACTGACCAACAGCTCAGTGGGAGAAAGATGAGGCAGAGAGCATCTGCAAAGATTTACACACAGCCTTGGAAACCCTATGGGGCAGTTTTGCTCTCCCTTATAAAGTCACTATAAATTGGAATTGGCTCCATGGCAGTGGATTTTTTTTTTTTTTTGCTTTGCTTTTTTGTTTAAATGTACTAGTTGGCTCGCCCTTTGAGCATTCTAACTATTCATCGATTAAAACATTTTTAAAACAATTCACTTTGATCTTTTATCTATATTCAACAGCATGCTCTACAAATACTGACACTTAACAAATGTTTCTGTGGAACTTCAAATTTAATCCTAGAAATATTTATTTACTGTCTCTAAAAGTGTACTAACAATGTATCATCTGTGTGGATAATATACAATTCATTATAACATTTTTTACAAATTTCTTGACTTTTTAACTTTAGGTCATCTGTTGGAAGATGCCATGAAACTCTTTTTGACATTTTTACCGAACTTGTGTGCTTCCTTACCCCACCCCGCAACCGAGTGCTAAAGCAAATCACTCAGTAGATGAGTTAGGGAGTCAACCAAGCATTTGGTTGCAACATATCCTAAAAGTAACTTAGGCATATCCAATGTACTCTCATAAAAATTACTTATAACTCCTGTGTACCATAGAGTTTCTAGGTATTAAACAGAGCTATGCATTAGAGATGAGGTGGGGAACGGCTGTGCATGCTCATTAGAGGTTTGATGAGCCCAGGTAATGGTTCCTGTATTGAAGTGCAACTAAATGCTACAAATGTTAAATTGGCTGCTTCACATATTTCTAACCAATTATGTTGGGGCAGGTGGGCAGAGAGACATAGGGATGTCCATATACCTCTACCCCATAGCAATTCTCTCTTCATTTCTACCACAAAATATCAGTTCTCTCTCTTTCTGTAATTTTTATTTTTCAAAAACAAATAGAAACTGTAAGATGATTACTGCTATCCAAAGTTAAGGGCAAAAAAAATATAACTATTAAATTTTGAATTATTACATTTAATACATTTTGAAATAAATATTCAGTGAAGATAATCTGATCACTTTTAGCAGTTTCATTATTATTATCTATATTATTTCACTAGTTTTGATAGTTTATATGCAAAGACCCTTTCCAAGAATCCAGAAGAATAGAAAAAGCAGTGAGAATATTAACTTAGAACTTCTAGTAAAGGAGTAAAACCTTTCTTAATACTTTATTCGATACAATATCAAGATCAAATGAGAGATGTGTACAAAATATCTTCAAGTTTCTCAGTAAACATGAATATTTTGTCAAGTCATTAAATCCTAAGAACATAAGAATGAAAACAAACGTTTTTTTTTTTTTGGTTGGATTAGGTTTCCAAGCCACAGAAATATATATAGCACTTAATTAAGTTCTAATTAAATACTAAAACTTGTTGAAATTATCAGAAAGATTTTAGATAGCATTTGAGCTCTCTGGGTTTTGGGAGGACTATTGAACCTTAGTTACTAAAACTAAAACTATTCTAATTCTAAAAAAAAAAAACAACTCACTGCTATCCAGTTGAATCTGACTCATAGAAACCCTTGTTGGCTTTCCAAACTGTATGTCTTTACAGAAGTAGATTGCCCCATCTTCCTTTCACAGAGTGGCTGGTGGGTTTGAACCACTGACCTTCCAGGTAGCAACCAAATGCCTTATCTGCTATGCCACCAGAGCTCCTTATTCTAATTCTACTATATTCCAAAGGCTCAAATTTACCAAATTACATTTACAGTTGGATTTTTTAATATTAGGTTACTTATCCTTTACTATAGGAGCTCTGGTGCTGTAGTGCTTAAGGCATTTGACTGCTAACCAGAAGGCTGGTGGTTCAAAACCACCAGTCACCCCTCAGAAGGAAGACTGGGCAATCTACTTCTGTAGAGATACCACCTTGGAAACACAAGTAAGGGTTGCTATGAGTCGGATTTGACTGGACAGCAGTGAGTTTGGTTTTTGTTTGGTATCACTTACTATAATATAGCTAATGTAATTAGTCTGAATGATATGATAATGAGAATATTACAGTTCAAATTTCACACATATTATTCATAGTTAGTTCTCTTTCTTGGAGGTATTTATAATTTTGATGGGTATTTATAATTTTGAGAGTGGCAGCAAAAATCCCTTTCCTGTTTGTAGAGAATTCTCCACTAGGTACAATATAGGTAGGATACAGTATCCCACTTTCCACCATAGAAGCATAAGGCAGAAGATGTTATCTTCCCTTACCCTATCCCTGGAATGCAGGACACAAACATGGAAACTAGCCTTAGCCAATCAGGTATTTGTTATTTTTCTCCAAGACTTTGAATCTCCAGGGAGGAATGTGAAGACACAGGACAAGCTTAGAAGTCTGTCATTGTGGAGCTGGTGGTAGCAAGAGATCATCAGAAGTCATGTCTGGCCGTGGTGGTTCATCAGCAGTGAGATAGGACCCACTGTACTTCCTAACAAGAAGTTTCAGTGGTGTAAGATGATCGGGGCTGTGATTTCTACCCTTTGTTTTCTCTGCCTGTTTTCTGAATCAGGATCTCTACCTTCCTATTGAGTCTGTGAACTATCTAATATATTTTTTGTTTTGTTTTGTTTTTTGAGATTTTTTACCAAAAACAAAATAAATCTATTATTTAATCAGATATAATTTGGGTGATTATTTTAAGGTTTATTGAAAATTTTAAACAGTATATATATTTGATCATATACACAAAAATGTTGAAACACTCCCACAGAGTAAACTGCTTTTCAATTATAAGTGACTTTTCTATGTTGATGCCTCATTTTGATTAAACCAGTATCGATATTACAACACACTGCTTAATTTATGTCCAGTTCAAAGACAGCATTTAGCATGTGGCCCTTTGGATATTAAAATGTACAAGATTGTTGAAGGTAGGGTCAAAACCATCAAATGTTCTTGGAATTATTTTTAATTTTGCATTCTCTTTGTACTAACACTGATTACAAAGCTTTGGTTGTTGTTGTTGTTATGTGCCATCGAGTCAGACCTGACTCATAGCAACCCCTCCTTGGGTTTCCGAGGCAGTATCACTATGGAAGTGGATTGCCCCATCTTCCTTCTGAGGAGTGGCTGGTGGGTTTGAACCACCAGCCTTCTGGTTAGCAATCAAGTGCCTCAGGCACTATGCTACAAAGCTTTTAGAGAACATATAATCAATGTGTTACCACATTTTTTTCTCATACTTGTTCAGAAATAAGGCAATGAATTTCATGCTTTCCTGATGTTGTTTTTATTTCAATATTAACACTGGTGATAAGAACTAAACCTAAAAGATATGCATGTGCTTTCATGTATTTATGTACAATTATTTTATTGTATTCAAGGCAGGTGTTTTATTTATTTATTTTTTTTTTTAAACAGAAGTCTCCAACAATAATAATAAAATTTATTTTTATAGTCAGGTAATGAGACGTATGATTTTTTACCTCTAGGTTATTATCTCAATATACAAAATCTCTTTGCTGACTTAAATATCTAATAATCAATGATGAAATATTTCAGAAATTGCATGCTAAACTCTTAGCCTATGTTAGCCCTCATCTTTATCCAAACAAGATAATGAATGAGAAGCACAGAATGAGAAAACACTTCTGGAGGGTTTACATAGCTCAAAATGTCAAATTAATTTTT
>NW_006921638.1:11903826-11910059 GCF_000298275.1 Orycteropus afer afer | reverse complement strand
GGCCACTGCAGCGAATTATCAAACCCAAGAGAGAGGTGGTGGGTGTTTTGGGAGGAACGGTTGGTGAAAGGGCTGGAGGGAGGCAGCATGTCTGGCCTAGCAGGAATAGGCCTTGGGTTACTGCTGGTAATCCTGTCTTCCTCTGGCACAGTTAGAGGAGGTCAGAATATGTGGCCTCCTTGTTGTTTTTGCAGCACACTTTTCCTTATTTTAAACCATTCAGTATTCCTTTATTCTATTCTCATGACAGCTTCCTGGTCTATGTACAGGTCCCTCATGAGCCTAAATAAGTATTTTGGAATTCCCCATTTTTCTCAATGTTGTCTATAATTTGTTATGATCCACACAATTGAATGCTTTTTCACAAGCTATAAAACACAAGTAAACATATTTCTGGTATTCTTTGCTTTCAGCCAAGATCCATCCTACATCAGCAATGATATCTCTCTTTCCATATCTTCTTCTAAATTCAGCTTGAATTTCTGGGTTGTTCCCTGTCAATATACTGCTGCAAACATTTTTTAATTGTCTCCAGCAAAATTTTTATTGTGTGTGCTAATAATGATATTGTTCATATTTCCACATTCTGTTGGATCACCTTTCTTTGAAATGGGCACAAATATGGATTTCTTCCAGTCAGTTGGCCAGGTGGTTGTCTTCCAAATGTCTTAGTATAGACAAGTAAATGCCTTCAATGTAGCATCCATTTGTTGAAACATCTCAATGAGTATTCCATCAGTTCCTGGAGCCTTAGTTTTCCAATTCCTTCAGTGCACCTTGGACTTTTCTTTCAATGTCATTGGTTCTTGATCATGCTGCATCCTGAAATGGTTGACCATCAATCAATTCTTTGTAGTACAATAATTATTCCTTCCATCTTCTTTTGATGTTTCCTGCATCTTTCAATATTTCATCCATAGAATCATTCAACATTGCAACTTGAGGCTTGAATTTTTATTTCAGCTCTTTCAGCTTGAGGAAAATTGGCCATAGAAAACCTAATTTCAAACAGAGGAAGTTTATTTCAAACACAGGTAAAGGAGGAAAGAGGTGGGCTTTCCAAAACCTATAGTCTCAGAAGAGAAGCCCTGTAGAACTGGTGCAAAGACCTCTGAGGAGTGGCTACTCTTAAACACTGCAGATTCTCTAATGGAGCGGTACCAGAACACACCTGGCTCTGAGGGCACCAAAAGTTAGAGGATCAATCTACTGTGACCACAGTGTCGCTGACGAGAACAGAGAAAACAATCCCCCTCTCTCATCATCCTACCTTCTATTCTCCTGTAGTTTCTAACAAGAAGCCAGTTGGGAAACATTCTTTGTAGGGTCCCAGCTTTTGCATCACATAGAGGAATAGAATAGGGATGAGAAACAATAGTAAATAAACGGTGCATGCCTCTACAATAGAAGTATATTCCACATCTTATGTGGACAGTGTTTCTCAGTTTTCACATCCACAGAAATAAAAAACAGAAATCACTGTTGATTCATTCTTTGTTCTATAAATAATATTATTCACATATACGTGAACTAATTGAGGAAATAAACAACTCCTCTCACTAGGAGAAGCACTTCCAATAAAAGTTTTTGAATACCAATATTTACCAAAATGAATGTTTAATGTTTATTTATTCACTTGTATACTACTAATAATTATAATGATAACTTAAATCAAAACCAAAAAAAAACCCCACAGCCATTGAGTCCATTCTGACTCGTAGGGACACTATAAGTCAGAGCAGAAGTGCTCCATAGAGCTTCCAAGGCTGTAAATCTTTATGGAAGCCAATAAAACCAAAACCAAACTCACTGCTATGGAGTCAGATCCGACTCATAGCAACCCTTCCTTGGGTTTCCGAGGCTGTATCACTACAGAAGTAGATTGCCCAACCTTACTTCCGAGGAGTGGCTGATGGACTTGAACTGCCAGACTTCTCATTAGCAGTCAAATGCCTTAGGCAGTACACTATCAGAGCTCCTTTTATGGAAGTAGATTGACTCATTTTTCTCCCTGGGAGCTACTAGTGGGTTCAAACCCCCGACATTTTGACTAGCCAAATGCTTTAACCACTGCACCACCAGGGCTCCTGATTTAAACCAAAAAAAAGAAACTTTAATATTTGGAACCATATTACCACTGGAAAATTCATTTCAATTTAAAAACAAAGCTTATTTGCAGAAAAGGATGAAGGAATAATCAATAAAAGATTCCTGAACATAAAATTATATTGCTGTTGTTGTTATGTGCCATCAAGTCAGACTGACTCATAGCAATCCCTCCTTGGGTTTCTGAGGCAGTATCACTACGGAAGTAGATTGCCCAACCTTCCTTCTGAGGGGTAGCTGGAGGGGTAAAATTATATTACATTGGGATAAAGTTCTGTGGGAGAAGAGGAATAGAAGACAAGTTCAAAAAGGGAGGAGAAAAAAATGGATGAAAAACTTTTGAGTGTTGAAGAGCTTGTCCATATTTTTTAAAAAAGATGGTAATATCAATAAGTTATTGTATTTATATTTCTTTGATGCACTCAAAAATTACTTATTGAACTTATTTAGTATTTTTATTTAAACTGTCTATATTTACAATGTTCTGTATATTTTATGTGTAACTAGTTTAAATTATGATGAAAAATGTTAGATGTCATATTAAAACTATACAAGAGAATATATAGATTTGTTTGTTTTTAGGTTATTTTAGGAAAAAAGCTATCAAAAAGTTTCAAAGACAATAGGAGTTAAAAATGTTTACAAGATTACTTTTCAGTGGTAGCTCTTCTCTCCGCCTTTTTCAACTTCGAATTCCTCACCTCCCAGTCTTCTATTCTACATCTTTTTTATTAAAACCAAAGTCTATTATTTTGACTACTTTACTTTTTTCCTGCAGACACTGAGCCAATTCAGGGTATGTGATTTTTTATCTCATCCGTTGAGAAACTTTGTTAAACCACAGAACCTATTTCCTTGGGGTCTCCTCTCACATTGATGCTTTTGACCTTGTCAGAGATATGTTGTGACTCCATGAAGAAATTTGTCCCAAGATGAAAAACTGAATGAAATGCTAAAAAACTGGCAAGTGTTATATGGAGCATTTTAAGGTTTCCTAAAAAGGCAAGGTCTTTTAAATATCTTCTCCAGAATATATGTGCTAATGAAATTTTATCCTTCAAGAATGGATTAGTGCCTATAAGATAATGAGGAGGAAAATGAATTATTCTATTAAGTAACTTGGCAGTTAATTAGCTTCAGTATCTGCCTGTTTCCACTCACTGAAACCTGCCAAATAGGAATCATCTAAAGGTAAGAAGACACATGATTTCCAAAATCCCCTCACACTTCACAAAGGATAAGTGCTCTTTACATTAAGAAATTCTTTAAATATTAGTCTTTTAACTCTCATTTACATCCAAACAATCTGTTTAGTGGAGCTTTACACTTAAGCATTTGACTGCTCCCACATAATTATCATCAATATCAATTCAACTGCTGTTTTCCAAACTTCTTGTTTGCTAGGAGAAACAAATTTATTCAAAACCAGAGACAAGACTGTAAGTATTTATATCTTTCTTCCTAAACTTAAGGGAGAAAAAAAAGTAAAATTATATTGCTTTAAAAGCCAGGCAGACAGTTCTCTCTATACCATGAAGTAAGGTGAAGAATACTTCACACCACATCTTGCACACAGAATGTCAGTGTCAAAGATTCCTTTTGTGACAGCACAACAGGTGACTTCTCAATCAGATTATTGCCTTCTCACTCAAACAGGGAGATTAGAAATAAGGGTCAGAGGCTTTGATGCCAAGACTAGGAGGCAAAAGGTGAAATGGTCAATGGGTCTGTAATTTATTTTATTATGATTACTTTTCATTGCCTGTGGTTTCTCCAATAATTAAAAGCATAGTATCAGTATTAAACAAGAGCTATGAGAAAAAGTCAGATCCCTCAACAAAAAAGACATCAAATTAGAGTAGGAAAAACTGTCAAAAGTTTTCTCCTTAAGTGAATATCGAAAAATTTGAAAGAATAAATGCACTTCTAAAATTGTAAAATGGATCATCTGTGCCAAGATTTTCAAATTTTGCTCACTTTAGGTCAAGTGTGAATATATATATATATATAGAGAGAGAGAGAGAGAAAGTACTTCATCAGGCACATCTCCAGTGATTACCATTCTATATTTAATGAGTGAATAAATTAACAGAAGTTGTTTCAAATAAAACAAAATTAATAATAACAGAAGTCAGATTGGTGTGCTCTCAGAGGCAAAATATTTATAAATATTTGGAATTGAATTCCCTTTTCAAGTTAATAACAGCCAGCACCTTGTTTTTCTAGGATACTATATTTTGCTTACTCTTATTGAGTTCAGTGGAGGCACTATTTTTAGTAATCCTGGAACTCTGGTAGCATAGTGCCTAAGGCACTTGAGTGCTAACCAGAAGGCTGGCAGTTCAAACCCACCAGCCAATCCTCAGAAGGAAGGTTGGGCGATCTACCTCTGTAGTGATAGTGCCTTGGCAACCCAAGGAGGGGTCGCTATGAGTTGGGGCCGACTCGACAGCACATAACAACAACAACAAAAGCCAAAATCAAAACCACTGCCATCAAATCAATTCCGACTCTTAGCAACCCTATAGGAAAGAGAAGAACTGCCCCCATAGGCTTTCCAAAGCTGTAAATATTTACAGAAACAGACTGCCTTATCTTTCTCCTGCAGAGCATCTAGTGAGTTCCGACTACCAACATTGTGGTTGGCAGCTGATTACTTTATCCACTGTACCACCAGAGATCCTTAATAATCCTAGAGATAACTAATAAGCCTTTCTTAGTAGCAGTAAAAAGGTCAGCAATTGGGAATATTCCGACAAGGTGCCCTATTCACCTATTCATAGGCAATGATAATCACTCAAAACATTGACAAAACAAAATGAAATTATTTCCTTTAAATATAAATCAGTTAACAGGTAAACAATACCTATAATAGTGAAAATCCTTTGCTTCCTAAAAAATCAAATATCACCTCATTAAATGTCTTCCAAACAATGTATTCTCCATCCCATCCATTCTTTATCTCCACCCCCATCTCTCTCTCTCTCTCTCTCTCTCTCTCTCTCTCTCTCTCTCTCTCACACACACACACACACCTCATGGAAAGTACGAGAATAAGCACAGGTTGCTTTCTTTTGTATCTCATTGAATGTAATAGTAAATGATTAATTTTATACCTTACTTCTGTACATCTCCTTGGAAATACTGAAGATAATCTTCCACCTGGTCTGTCTACAAACATCTCACCAAATCATGCTTCACATTGATGTCAGTTTTCTAAACTCATTTTAACCAAGGCTATCCAACATAGTACACAAGTAAGCTCTCAAGTCAGTGGTTACTAAAATGTGTGTGTGTTTGTGTGTGTATATATATATCTTCCTTTGATTATTTAAAATTGTTATTTTCTCATTTAAATTGTATGCCAGTCAAATATAAACCAAAAACCAAACTCACTGCATTGACTTGATTTTTACTCATAGCGACACCCATTGAGTTTCCAAGGCTGTAAATCTTTATGGAAGTAGATTGACCCATCTTCCTTCCATGGAGCAGCTGGGGGGTTTGAGCCGCTGACTTTCTGGTTAGTAGCCAAAAGTTTCCAAGAGACAATATCAGTTTAAGAATTTATGGTATTAAATGTTTTCATTTTAGTGCTAAGTTCCTCAGATATCCTATCTTCTCTGTGCTGGATGTACCATTATCATATTTCACTTACAAAAATTAGGAAGTGGTATTGCCTGCCTGTATTTGAAGGCTGGAGCAGATGCTGTTCTGCACGGCAGATCCCCCCTCACAACCAGTGCCCTCATCCCCAACTACCCACATGTTTACCTAGCTACCCATATGTTGATTCCACACAGCCTAGAGTTTCCCCAGAAATTATCCTCATCCAAAGACGCTCCTTTAACTAAGGTCATGCCTCCTTTTTGAGATAATCTTGCATCAAATGACTGAAAAATGGCAGAGTAGAACTGCCCCACAGGGATCCCAAGGCTGCAAATCTTTATGGAAGTAAACTGTTTCATCTTTCTCCCACCTCAGAGTGACTTGTGAGTTCAATCCAGCAACTTTTTTTTTTTTTTTCATTAGGATTTAGGTGAAGATTTACAGAGTAAATTCACTTTTCATACAGCAGTTCACATATACTTTGTCTCATGTCATTGACCAAAATTTACAATGCAGCA
>NW_006921638.1:11896746-11897536 GCF_000298275.1 Orycteropus afer afer | reverse complement strand
AAAAAAAAAAAAAAAAAAACTAAATCTCATCCCTTGTTAACTGTGGTTGAATCAACTTTGAAATACGGCAACCTCACATGTGAGAGTATACAACTGTGCTCCATAGGTTTCCAACGGATGTGACCTTTCAGCAGCTGATCACCAGGCCTTTCTGCCAAGGCAAATTTGGGTGGTGTTTTGGTTCTCTAGTGCTCCTCTAACAGAAAATACCACAAATGGAAGCTTTAACAAATGGGGATTTATTCTCTCACAGTTTAGGAGGTTAGAAGTCCAAGTTCAAAGTGCCAGTCCCAGGGGTTGGGTGAAGGCCCCTTGACCTTAGGCTTCAGCTCTGCCCCTTGCTCCCAGACCACTGGAACTGGAGGCTTCTCTTAACTCAGGCAGCTTCTAGCTGCTGAGGCTGACAAACCCAAGATCCACAAGTGGCACAGTCCCAAGAATATTAAGCAGCACAGCAGGCTACTAGTTCAAGTCCAGAAACAGTCCCAAGATCAGCAAACAACATGGCAGGCCACTGAGATGAAGACTCAGCCAAATGCAAGATCCAGATGTGCCAAAAAGCTCAAGACTTTCTTCAAAACTCCTTCTTATAAACTGGAAGCAGACCACATCCTAAGGGAGCTACTCAGCTTCTCAAGCAGATTGCACCATGGAGTTGATTACCAGTCTCATCAGGCGAACAACAATATCTAGCTGCCCAGGCACTCAAAAACAGGCCCAGCCAAGTTGACACATAACCCTAACTACCAGAGGTGGAATGAGGAATCTGTATCTTGACCAGGAGGCTGTC
>NW_006921638.1:11857947-11896058 GCF_000298275.1 Orycteropus afer afer | reverse complement strand
AGAAGGGACCATTCCCTGGAGAAGGATGTCATGTTTGTTAGGGTGGAGGGTCGACGAAAGAGGGGGAGGCCTTCAACGAGATGGATTGATATGGTGGCTGCAATGATGGGCTCAAGTATAGCAGGGATTGTGGGGCTGGCACGGGATCGGGCAGTTTTTCGTTCTGCTGTGCATGGGGTCGCTATGAGTCAGAAATAACTCGACGGCACTTAACAACAACAACAACAACCAGAGGTGGGTTCAAACCACCCACCTTTCAATTAGTAGTTGAGCACCTAATCACTTGTGCCACCCAGGGACCCCTTATGCCTACTGACACCTATTGAATTGATAAGTGGGGGGAAAAGATAGATTTTTACTACATTTTCTGCTTCAAATTATCGAGTTGATCTGTTACTGATAACTAAGAATGCTGATGGACATAAATTTAGAAAATTACTCAATTTTATTTAAATCATCTTTCTTACCTTTTCTTTCTTGCATGTTGAAATATTAGGGTGATAGTCAACTATCTTGGTTTGACTGGGAATGACAGGTTCAACCTATTAGACGTGGGAGTATAAGCTTTAGGTTCTGACTTTTCTATTTTAAATACTCAAATATCAGTTCAATCTTTATTTCATTTATTTTCTAAAGTGTGGCTTTTCCATGTTATTTTCACATACTGTATAAAAGTCTATATGTATTTGTTTTGTTTTCTGAACTTTTTTCTACTTTGATAGAAAAAAATATTAGAGTCCTCTTCTCTCCTCTAGATTTGTGTTTCCTTGATAAGATCAGAGTTGCTACACTCTACTGTTATTCTTTTATTTGTTCTCTCATTACTTTTTCATGAACTCTATTGCAGTAGTTTTCTGCTTAATTGATCTTCATACTCTCTGCCTCACTTTTTCATTAATATACTTGCCATTAAAATAGCACTTTCTAAATCATATTCTGAAAAAGTTTCCATAATTAAATGTAGTGAACACAGAGTTTAAAAAAGCTATACACAAAAAAAGTTTAACAGTTTGTTCTCTGCAACCCTTCTTCCTGCCTTTAACACACTAATACACCTTGTGAATATTTAAGAGGAAGTTACAAATAGAGCATTTCCTAAGAACATTGGCTCATGGGAACTTTTGGAAATGCTACACTGAAAATACCTTTCTAGAATGGAAATAAGATCATATCTCTCTGATTTAAACTTTACAATAATAGCTTCTCATCTGCAGGGATCAAGAAACTACAGTCCATGAGTTAAATACAATCTGTGGACTGTTTTCATACAACTCACAAACTAAGAATTACTTTTATATTTTTTAATGGTTAAAAAAAAACTTTTTAAAGAATACTATTTGATAAATGAAAATTGTATACAATTCAAATTTCAGTGGCCATAAATCAAGTTTTATGGAAATTCAGATACGTTCATTCACATATTGTTCATGGCTGTCTTTGTTCTGCAATGACAGAGTTTAGTAGGTGTGACAGATCACATGGTCCACAAAATCTAAAATAGTTACGATCTGGCTCTTTGAAGAAATATTTTGTCAACTCCTGTATTGTGGAACAAAGTCTAAATCTCATACCAAGCAAAAGAAGATCTTTTAAAATCTAGCTTGTGCCTACTTATCTAGAAAACTAACACTCCACCAGCTGTGCTTGAAACACAGAAGGACTGCATGAAGTTACACTATTTCATGTTTCCATGTTTTTACATAGGGTTTTCCCTCTTCCTCAACACCACCTCTCCCTCTCCTCAAATCCTTGCAAGGTGTGTAGTCCTTTTCCAAGTCTCAAAATGTTTGAGCTTCCAATTGTGTTATACTTGATAAGAAAGTTGCCTTGATACTCATCATTGTCTCTCCTCTGTGGTTCCATGCACTGTCAGGTTACAAATCAAACTGAACATAAATGTTTGATTATTACTCTTACTGGCTTGTGAGTACCTTGAAGAGATAAATATTATTGCAACCACTTGTGTATCCCCAGTTCCCAACATTATAATTAAAACATAATGATACATAATAAATGTGAGAGAGAGGAAAGGAGAAAGGGAAGAATAGATAATGGAAGGGAGAGAGAGGAAGGGAAAATGGAAGGAAAAAGGGAAAATGCAGAAGAGAAGGATAGAAGGAAAAGAGAAAAAGGGACAACTTACACCGCTTCATAGGATAGTTCATTTACCATTGCAAAAATTCCACTTACCCAGAATTTAATTCTACTCTGAAAAGTTTTTTTTTTTTTTTTTTTATGATTAGAAAACTCACAGGTAACTATTTTAGATTTTAACATCCTGAAAAGGTATTTTTAAAATATAGGTATACTAAATATTTGTTGGGGAACTCTGGTAGCGTAGTGCCTAAGGCACTTGACTGCTAAGCAGAAAGCTGGTGGTTCAAACCCACCAGCCACTCCTCGGAAGGAAGATGGGGCAATCTACTTTCGTAGTGATACTGCCTTGGAAACCCAAGGAGGGGTCGCTATGAGTCGGGTCCAACTCAACGGCACATAACAACAGCAAACATTTGTTGAAAAAATTTCCTTTGCTATGCAACATTCATTGATGACCATTTATAATGTATTTTATACTCTTAGCTTACGATTTTTATAAGGAGCCCTGATGGTGCAATAGTTAAAGCTCTCAGTTGCTATCTGAAAGGTCTGCAGTTCCAACCCACAAGCTGCTCCATGGGAGAAAAGACCTGACCACCTGCCCCCATAAAAATTTCAGCCTAGGAAACAAGTCTCACTGGAGCAATTCTACTCTGTCCCACAGGGTTGCTGAAAGTAAGAATTGATTCAATGTCATACAGCAATATGACTTTTATCGAACTTTTAGTTTTCAAATACTCATATTTTACTTCTAATCTTGTGAAAAATACAAAGGAGTCTTTTTATGGGCTCAACACTTAATCTGTGACACTTACTAGTTCAGACTGCATACAATTCTTAAAATTATTTTCATACAGTTTTTGACATAGGTATTGAAACTGACTACTGACCAGTTATTACCAAATTACAAAATGGTTCTATCTCTTTAAAAGAGATGTTGGATGCTAACGAACCATATTCTTTACTAGGAAAATTTGTAACATATATTTTTTCTGTAACAACAATAAAAACATTTTAGTTCCATTTAAAAAGATTTTTCATGGTCTAACAACTTCAAAGTACTATATTTTTGGCTTTCCTAAAACAAACCACTTCACCAGATGTTTGAGCATTCTTGTGTATATATTTGTGCCTTTGGAGATAAATTTATTAATCACATTTACTGGATAAACAGCCCTTGCACAAAAGGAATGTAATTTTTTTTTTTTTTAATTGTGATTTGGGTGAAAGTTTACAGAGCAAATTCACTTTCCACACAGCAGTTCACACACAAGTTGTCTCATGACATTGACTACAATTTACCCCAATGCAATAGCTCCCCTCCCACTTCCTCCCATTAGTTACCTCTTCCCTGTGTCCATCCCTCCATGCACTCCTGCCCCCTGAACTGTCTCCCTGTGCATAACAACCCCTCTTTCTCCCATGATTGTTCTCTCCAAAGAGTGTATCTACCTCAGGTACATGTTCAACTCATATGCTTGTCTTTTGTTTGGCTGGAAGCCATAGGTGTGGGTTCAATTCCAGATCTGAAGGGCAGCTAGGGACCATAGTCTCAGTGGTTCCACCAGGCTCTATCAGACCAGCAAACCTGGTACAAAGGGAATGTAAATTTCATGCTAAAAATTTTATCATACATTTTTATCTCTAAGGAATTTTAATACTAAATTAATTCTTTAAATTATTGATTTTAGTAACCAAGTTTTTTATATATAAAGTTTCCAAATATTCTTTACTCAAAAGATCATTTTGATATAGCAGACACACAAACTGTAGGCAAAGAATAGCAATGTCCCATATTATGCATAAATGTAAGGATGCTACTCTGCATTTTGGCATGATTATGACTCACAGGCTCTTAGCCCAGTGGTGGCCTCTTTGTAGCATATTTTTTAGGCCTTGAGAATGAGCAGGAATACTTACATGCAGATTGGAACATAACACTGTAGTAATAAAACACACTAAATGGGGAAATACCAGGCATTTATGCATTTGGCATTTTCTCAACATGTTTTCCTGACAGAAAGCTCTAATACAGTATTTTTCAGTGGAAAATAAGATTCTTGAGAAGCTCACATTGATTTATAAAACCAAAATGTCAATTTATCAACTAACAATGGGAGATATTAAAATGTATAAATACCTCTATGCCTACATCTTCCCTGAACTAGTAAGCAGTACTACTGGAAGTTTGCATGAGGAAGTGAAGAAAAGGAAACAAAGCAAAAAGTCCATCACTCCTTGAGAAATTGTATGTGAGAACACTTGGTAAAATAGCTTGTTCTTAGCTCAAATGACTAACATCCTCCTTAGCCTGTCTCATATCATTGAAACTTCTCACTTACAAGTTTATGGTGATGAAATTTATAAGAGAATTTTTCATGAGAGTAGTGTTGCATGGGCCAAGTCCTGTTGTTGTTGTTGTTACATGCCGTCAAGTTGGACCCAACTCATAGCGACCCCTCCTTGGGTTGCCGAGGCAGTATCACTACAGAAGTAGATTGCCCAACCTTCCTTCCAAGGAGATGTTTAATAAGGTGTGAGTGTGTGTGACCCTATCTGTTCACTCTCAGTTTGCCTGTCTGTGGCATCTGTGCCACAAGCCATGAGTTCCACAGCTCTCCAGAGTGATAAACCACATTCCTGCATGTTTGTAATCAATCCTATATTTGTAATTTCATTCACTTGTTCAACAAATATATTTGCATTCTTTCAGTAAGTATCTATCCTTAATACTAGGCTGAGACATTTTGAAAAAGACATACAGATTTTATTCCTTTTGCTTAAGGGACATGGAGGCAGCATCTTCTGACCGCCTCCAGCTTCACAAGAGGAGGACAGAACCACCATCGGCAGCCCAAGGCTTGTTCATAAGAGGCCAGACATGCCGCCACCCTCCAGCCCTTTTGCCAACTTTGAACCAACTGTCCCTCCCACAGTACTCATTTCTTTGCTGGGTTTAATAATTCATTGCAATGGCCACAAAGAACTCACAGATGATACTCATGATTATGGGGTTTATTAGGAAAGTAACAGGCTACAATTCAGGTTCAGGAACGTGCTCAGGATACAATTCTTGGATCAGGGCAGTCTTCCCTCTGCTGTGCCCTCAGACACACCTCTTGGCCCTTGGCCTCTCAGCCTGGCTTCTGCCTCCGTAGGCCAGGTAGGTCTGCCGCTCTGTCTCGTGTTTCTTGGTTCCACTGCCACCACCTCCCCATCAGGGCATCTCTCTGCCAAGGAGGTCCAGCACAGGAATCTCAGGTCCAAGGACTAGCTCCACTTCCCCTCCAGCCTTTCTCTCCTGATGGCAGTGAGATCCCTTCTCTACCTCTAGGAGGGCTCATTTTAAGCCTGGCAGAGTGATAAAACCAATCCCAATGTCAGAGTTCTACATACTTTATGTGCATGGTCCCACCCAATAATCTGGTGGGAGTTACAAGGATGATGGCTAGAAAAGCCATACCAAGTAATTCACTGTACCACACTTATATAATTTTCCAGAATTTTAAAAGACTATAAGCGTATATATAGATAATTTTCACCCAGATAAAGAATACTGGAAAAAAAAAGAAAAATGGTGCCAGTAAACTTCCAGGAAAACAGCTAGTCACTTTGCTTACAGCAGTATCCAGTTAGGCTGACAATATGGAGCACATGGTCCATCCCACTGTTCAAAGGTATTTCTTCATTAGTAGTGATGGCAGGGGCAATAGAGCATATACAGTTAAATGCCAGGACAATAATGAAAAACAATGAATCATCACTAGAACTTTGCAAAGAAGCAGATATTGTAATTAAATCTATTCTGTTGAAGTAGAAAGAACATCAGGATAAAGTTGTTCTGCTTTGGAATATATGCAAAATAATCTCTGTAATAAAATCACAAAACAGATAATATATTACAAAGAAAGCTTTCATATAACAAAATTACTATGTATTCACATAATAATAGCTCATTTATTTAGCTAATAAATACTTATTGCTTACTATCCTGTGCAGCTATTGCTCAATGGATATAGTAATTACATTGTAATCCCTTCCTTCGTTGAGTCACGGTCTAGAAAATGTAGTGTGGCAGGTGGAGCTATGGATAAAAATCATTGATATTAGGAAGAAAAAGAAATGATAGTATCAGAAGGAAAAAAATAGAATAAAGGTAAAGTGGAAAAAAGAACATAAATAATACTGCTTAAGGCAAACTGGAGAGGGCTCAAAGCTTAGAACTTAATATGCAGGGCACTAAAATGACAGACAGAAAGAAAGATCATTCTTTCCCTTTACTATTCTCATGTCACTTTCTTTCATTTATTAATCCTCTACAGAGAGCCTGACAAATTTAATCGGTCAAATTTCTTTGAGACAGCCAAATTTAATCAGTCAATATTTCTTGAATATATCCAAGAGTGTATTCAAATATACTAACAAATTCACCTACAAGGAAAACCATCAGTTTATCATAAAGAAATCTCACTTTTACCTGTAAAGCATCATAGTAAGAAGAACTCAGTGAGAACTCTTGAGCATCAAGAGACTAGTTTGATTCATTTAAGCTTAAATGCACATGTAAGATGCTTTTGTTGTTTGTCATTTTTAAAAGAGGCAGGGAGGAATCCTGCTTATTCTATTTCTAGAAGCGAAATACATTTTCAAAAGTTCAGAATATAGTCAGCAAACAGATAATTATCCATGGAAGCCTAATAATTTTCAAATAAGCTGTGTCCAGACTACTATGGATTTGGCCTCATAAGGCATTTATATCTAAAGCATTTATTTATTTTCAGCATCAAGTGTCTTATCTAGAATTCATTTTATCCTTCAGAGAACTACAAGGAGTCTCCTACCTGAAATGTATGACCAACAAACTACCTTGATAATTAAACCATTTACTTATGACATGCTTATAGTATCATAGAATTTTAATTTAGACTTTAAGTGCCAGAATTTGCATGCTTGATTACCTCTTTAAATTATGCTATAGCTCCTCAGAGACTTCCATAGTAATTTAAGTTCTCTTCCACAGTCAGGATAGAGTTAACTGACCACAAAACACTATACAGTATACTTCACAGATGATATTATTCCATTTCTAGCTAAAGACCATTGCCACAATGAAAATGAGGATGAGTAAAGCATTGGGGCTACAAAATACAACCTCTTACCTTATTTATTGGGCCTGGAGGCTAATTTTCCCTAGTGGGATATTATCACTAAATTTACCAGATTTTTTTTGTATTCTAATGCTCAATTTCAAACATTTAGAATTTGAAGCATCTTTCTTCCTATAGCACCACCTTTGGCTTAAGAATAATTCAATCAGTTAGTAGAAAGAGTATCTGTGCTATGATCCACAAATATGAAATAAATAAATCTTGCAACAACTTTCTGCCAGAGAAGATGTTGGA
This sequence comes from Orycteropus afer afer, assembly GCF_000298275.1. Lineage (NCBI taxonomy): Eukaryota > Metazoa > Chordata > Mammalia > Tubulidentata > Orycteropodidae > Orycteropus > Orycteropus afer. Next base: position 11,888,559 of record NW_006921638.1, on the reverse strand, counting down.
GATGCTAAAATCCAAGGAAGCCCAATGAATGGCATCCCTTTACTTTAAGCCAATTGAAAAAAAAAAAAAACAACTGTATGAAGTTGTTGTTGTTGTTGTTGTTATGTGCCGTCGAGTCGGCCCCAACTCATAGCGACCCCTCCTTGGGTTTCCGAGGCAGTATCACTACGGAAGTAGGATTGCCCAACCTTCCTTCCGAGGAGTGGCTGGTGGGTTTGAAACGCCAGCTGTCTGGTTAGCAGGCAAGTGTCTTAGCCACTATGCTACCAGAGCTCCCGTATGAAGTAGTAGTGGTCCAAAATATCATCCTGATAAAGAATATAGCTTAATGTAAGAGCCGAATAGGCCTGAAAACTCCCTGGCCTCCCTATCTAGACACTGGGGCAGATTAAACAAAGGAAAGCTTGAATCTGTAGAGCAGAACCATTTACACAAATTACCGTTTCCTCTGGTCCAGCGTGGAGTGGGGAAGAGAAAAATCCTAATGGGCTGTTGATATGTTAGCTCATGACAATTGGAAAATGTGGATCAATAATGTTTCCCAATAGCCAGATAGCTCAATCAATCCTCACTGAGGAAACTAAAAAGTAGAGCAAAAGACCAGGCTTGTTTAGGGAAAATCTTAGAGAAACAGAATGGTGAATAAATGCTTCATATTACAGCTCACAAGAATCAAAATATAGTAGATTTCTATCATACAAAGTGCCACTTGGGCTTTACTGAGGAAATTTACAAGCAAAGGATCAGAAAAAAGATACAAGTCTCCATGTTATCATCATCCCACAGAGAAGGAAGCCAGGGCCAGGGCCAGGGCAGCATACATTTATGTTCCAGGAGAAGGACCCCCACTCAACTACTGACCTCTTTTCTTATAGAGCAAGCCTTAAAACAATCTTTTAAGGTACTAACTACTTAACAAGTTGCCTGGGAAAGACAAATTCCCAGCACCTGGGGACTAAAGGTTCAGGTACAGACCCTCCTAACTCATTTTAGAACAAACCCCAAGTCCCATGAGATGCTGAATTTAGATACAGCCCCTCCTGCTGGGTGATGAGGGGACCACTGGTCATAGCTGGCTCACTGCCCAGACTACCCAGGGTGAACTCATGGGGTCATTTTTAAGAATTACATGTGTCATATCACCTTTTCCCTTATTTAGGAGTATGTTGTAGAAGAAAAGGTTATCCTGTTTCCCATTATTATAATTTCCAGATATTCTGAAATAGAGAAGAGCTCATGTGAATATTTAAACTATACATGAGGGAACAGCAACTAACAGCAATACTGACTGCCTTAAAAAAATGAAATGGCAAACATGGAAAGACAATACTTTATCAATGGTCATCAGTTTCTATATTTGTTTCAATGATGTATCCTACGTATATGCAGAAACTTGGCATCAGTGAATTGTTAGATTCAACTCAGTTCTAACTGAAGTAGTTACAGTTTACAGGGGGAAGATACAACAGTATGAGGGCCTTCAGAAGAAAAGAAAGTGAACTTGAAATGGAGAGATCTTAACACTTCCATAACACAGTCCTTCAGTGGAAAGATAGAAAGTTAGCACTTCCTCAGAAAAATAAGTTCTAATACATGGTCTGATGGAGATGTATTTCAAAAATAATATGTATATATAATACTAAAAGAGAAAGTTTCCATTAGTGAATTGTGGACAGTCATTGACTAATAATGAACTAAGAATTACCCCTCAGTGGTAATTCATTTTAGTAGTATAATGACTGCTTCAATTAATTGATTCTGCAATCATTTATCACAGTGTAACAGCTGCCAACGCATTTTATATTTGAGTAAAATGTAGAGCTCATTCACTTTCACACAACACTGGGCTGCTTGGACTCTGTTGTGTAATCATAGTAATGCCATTCATATATCCATTCAATTATGCAAACCAGAAAACCACAGAGCAGGGTGGCGCAGAAATGCCAGTTCCACAGAGAGAAATTCAAAGCAACTTCCAATGTTCCTCAACCATCCCCCTTATTTTCTGTGTCTTTACTCATTCTTTTTCTTGTTCATTCTATTTTCCTTGCCTTTTTCTCCACTTTTTTTTTTCTCACTCTCCCTTGCCCATTCTTTACTTTTGTGGAGAGTCCCAGAAGCATTGCCTATGTTACACAGTAAATTAATCAGTAAAAGCTGACAGTTTTGACAGAGTCAACAGCCCCTTCACTACAACGGGAAAGAGGCCCATCTAGGAGAGAGTACATAGAGTCTTGCCAAAGCTACAGATAATGGACAGAGACACTAGGAGGGGTAGAAGCAGAAACTGGATACATTGGAAGGGCTTGCTCTCCACTTCTACCAGCACAGCAGAAGAGAGTGGAGAGAAACCAAGACATTTGCCGGATCAGTGATGTATGTATAAAGGGACTATGTTGCATATCAATGCAAATATTTACACTTAGTAAACATTGTTTAGCTGTCTGCTTTGCTTTAAAAAATAAATAAAAAGAGTCCAAATATAAGAGTCTATGTCTGAAGAGGTGCCAGGGCCTAGGAGGGAACAGTGCAGGTGCCTAATGTCAGTTATTAACCAATTCAAATTTTATACTGTATTTAAGATTCAGAAAAATGTTCTGAATCACTGTGTCTTTTACACATGTTGCCAACAAGTTAACTTTATAACAAGGTATGAGGGTTTTGTTTGTTTGTTTTTAAGTAGCTGTTGAATTTATTTGCTTTGGCAAAAACAAGTTAACCAATACTGAGATATTTGTAATGAAATACTAATTATAAAGATCCATGACACCTTGATAGAAATTAAAGTTTATACAAAAAAAGAAAACTTTAATATTGCCAGAAAATATAAAATAAATATAATAGGACAAGCAGAGAAGCAAGGTTATCATATACTCTTATATTTGATAACTGATCAAATATTACATCACCATAATATCTTCTCTCCAGATTTAAAAAAATAGTATACTGACTTCTGTAACAAAGTTTTTTTTTTTTTTAAGAGAAATCAATATACCTTTAAGAAAAGCTTAATGAAGTTACTGCTAAATTATTTAGATGTATAGATACAATTTTGGGGAGCTCTGGTAGCATAGTGCCTAAGGCACTTGACTGCTAACCAGAAGGCTGGTGGTTCAAACCCACCAGCCACTCCTTGGAAGGAAGGTTGGGCAATCTACTTCCATTGTGATACCACCTCGGAAACCCAAGGAGGGGTCACTATGAGTCAGGGCTGACTCGATGGCATGTAACAACAAACAACAGATACAATTTTTGTTATAATTTTCATGCTAACCATTGATTTCTGACTTACATCATTATCTTATTAGTTGACCCAAAAAAAAACCTAAAAGACAAAAGGTGTCTTTAACGGTAAATAAAACTATCAAATTTCTTTTCACTATAAAAATTCTAATCTTCTTTCCATGCATGTCAAGAGCTTCATGAACAGTGATTGTAAAATAAAAGAATCATATTTGCCTAGCAACTATTTTTTAATCATAAATTGCTTTCTATAGACTTTGGAAAGTATCCACCATTCTTGAAGGAGAAACTCATATTTCAAAATGTAATTTTCCCCTGAGCTTCTGTACTTTTCATTTATATTAGAATGATATAACAGCAGGTGCTAGGACATTCCCAGGCTTTGCAGACAGCCCCTGACTAACCTCATTACAAAGCAAGGAAATTGTCCTTCTTTAAAGAACATAAAATTTTGGACCTTAAATGTGGTAAAAGGAACTTGTATGAACCAAGTAGTCTGAACAGTACACAATTTTTGAAAATTTGGGGGACATGGGATAGAAGTCCCAAAACATGACAAATAATTTCTTTCCTACCTCCTTGAGAAATGGAGGTTTAAAATCTGAAATAATTTTTTTAAAAAAATTGAATTATGTAATTCTTAAATGAAGAATTATGAATAAAATTCGTATATCTCATTTCAAGTTGTTGCAGGCCTTCACGTGCCACAGAATTATGTAGTCAATTATCTTTGTCCTGAGGATTAACTCAACTAAAGTGATTTAAAACCTCACATGACTTCCAACAATAAATGTATCAATTATGCCAAAGAATAAATAAAATTAGTAATCTATACTATGCCTATAGTTACATTTTATGGCCCACAAATGTGGACAGATTAATTTAGTGATCTGAATTCAGGAGAGTTCAAACACTGAATGGTTCTATTATCTTTGGAATATCCCTTTCTCTTATCTTAACAAAATTCAAGACAGAGTCTATAATGCCTTCTGGACATTTTAATGTATTAAAGTTTCCACTACTGCCCAAATTTAAAATTTCAGTTTCATATCCAATAAACTCTTCTCCCCACCCCCCAAATCAAGTGCCTTGTCCTTCTCTTACTCACCTCCTTTTTTTGATTCTAGCTTTTTCATTGTTGAAGCATCAAAGAGGGCTCAGATAAAAGTGTGGCTGTAGTTTCTCTTAGCCAAAGATGCTACAAAAAGGACAAGGAGGCCACATTTTCTGATTTCCTCTAACCACACAAGAAGAAGACAGAATCACCATCAATAGCCCAAGGCCTATTACTGCAAGGCCAGACATGCTGCCTCCCTCCAGCCCTTTCACCTACCATTCCTCCCAAAGCACCCACCACCTCTCTCGTGGGTTCAATAATTCACTGCGGTGGCCACACAGAACTCACAGATTATGGGGTTTATTAGGGAAGCACCATGCTACAATTCAAGTTCAGGAAGAACGTTCAGTCTCTCTCCCAGCCCGCCATCTCTCAACAGTCTCTCACAGTCTCTCTCCCAGCAGTACATGTCCCTCGATGTCTCTCTCAGCAAGGCGTGTCTCTTGTGTCTCTTTCCCAGCAGCGTACGTCTCTCAGGAGTGCATTCCTCTCAGCAGTATGTCCTTCTCACCCAGTAGTCAGAGAGAGATTTCTGCCTCTAGGAGGCCTCCTTTTGAGCCAAGCAAAGTGGCCAAACTATCCAATCATAACATCAGAATTCTAAACACCTGAGAGAGAGAGTGAATTTCCCAGAACATTACTCTGTGCTACTTGCAACAGAAATACCCCAGGTGGATGATTTTTACAATCAGGAGCTCCTCAGTTGCTCACAGCAAATTCCACCACTTAGTTTGCAAAGACTTATGGCTAGAAAAGCCATATCAGGTAATTTATTACATCACAGACACCCTTGTATGATGGATGTTGAAAGGTTTATTTTCTTGAGAAAAGCACAGGTAACTTCAAGTGAGTATCTCTTTGAGAATACCTTTCTCTACTGCATAGCCTTATGATGTGGAACATCCACTCTGACAAAGTGCTTCCAACCCTACCTCAAATACCATCACTAATGATCTAGCACAACTGATCCCTTTCACCAGGTAGCCCAATATAAAATTATACTTCCTTGTGCCCCAAACAATGGATGCATGTGCTCTTTGGCTGCTGCCTCCTTTCTGCCTTACAGTTGCTCAAGATTTGCCCCCTAGAATTTGCATGTGCTTAACTATTATGGAGCAGATAACTGTGCAGCAGATTAGCAAGTCAGCCACAGGAACAGTCATCTTACCCAGGAATGAGATAGCGAGTGGTGTCACCTTCTCCCAGACACCCCCAATTCCTATGAGCGATTCTCTTGGACCTCACTTTTTTTTGGTTTGTGAGGGGATAGCTATGAGGAATAAAAAGTCACTGTACTCCTTGGTGGGTCAAGAACTCAAAACTACAATAAATAGCCTCATACCCTGTAACTTTTGCTCATATCACTGTGAGTGATGGTTGGAATAGTAGGTCTAATTCAGCAGTCTCTTTTCAGGGACTTATTTTGTTTGGGATTAATTTGTACCTTTTAAAAAATCTTTTTTACTCTATGTTATTTCTTAGCTGTGAAATTGAACAATGCAAGAAGCATCAAAAAAGAAGAATTCACAGAATCACTGTACCAAAACGAATTGGTCAATGTCCAGCCATTTGAAGAGGTAGCATATGATCAAGAACCAGTGGTATTGAAGGAAGAAGTCCAAGTTTCACTGAAGGAATTGATTAAAGCAAGGTCCCAGGAATTGATGGAACACTAATTGAGATGTTTCAGAAAAAAAGAAGCAATGTCAGAAATACTCAATTGTGTATGCCAAGAAGTTTGGAAGAGAGCTACCTGGCCCAACCTACTAGAAGAGACTCACATTTGTGCCCATTACAAAGAAAGATGATGTAAAGAATGTGGAAGTTGTTGTACAATCATTGCCACATACAAGTAAAATTTTGCTGAAGATACTTCAAAAACTGTTGTAGCAGTACAATGACAGGAAACTGCCAGAAATTCAAACCAGATTCAGAAGAGGACATGGAATAAGATATCATTGCTAATAGCAGATGGATTTTGTCTGAAAGCAGAGATTACCAGAGAGATATTGACTTGTCTGTGTTTTGTTGATTATGCAAAGGAATTCAAATGTGTGGATCAAACAAATTATGTATAACATTGGGAAGAGCGGAACTCCAGAATATTTCATTGTTCCTGCAAAACCTGTACATATATCAAGAGGTAGTTGTTTGAACAGAACAAGGGGACACTGCATGGTTTAAAATCAGGAAAAGAGTGCATCAGGGTTGTATCCTTTCCCCACATTTATTCAATCTGTATGCTGAACGAATAATCTGAGAAGCTGGACTATGTGAAGAAGAACTTGGCATCAGGATTAAAGGAAGACTCATTATTAACCTGCAATAAGCAGATGACATAACTTTCCTTGCTGAAAGCAAGGAAGACTTAAAGCACTTACTAATGAAGATCAAAGACTACAGCCTTCACTATGGATTATACCTCAGCATAAGGAAAAGAAAAATTCTCATAACTGTCCTTGTAAACCACATCATAATAAACAGAGAAAATATTGAAGTTATCAACAATTTCATCTTATTTGGATCCAAAATCAATACCCACAGAAGCAGCAGTCAAGAAATCAAATGGTATGTTACAAATCTGCTGCAAAAGACCTCTTTTGAGTGTTAAAAAGCAAAGATGTCACTTTGAAGACTAAGGTTTGCCTGAGCCAATCCGTGGTATTTTCAATTGTTTCATATGTAGGTGAAAGCTGAACAATGGATAAGAAAGACCAAAGAATCGATACCTTTGAATCATGGTGTTAGCAAAGAGTACTGAATACACCAGGGACTGCCAGAAGAATGAACAAATCTGCCTTGGAAGAAAGACAGCCCAAATATTCCTTAGAAGGCAGGATGATGAGACTTGATCTTATGTATTTTGAACATGTTGTCAAGAGGGACCAGTCCCTGGAAAAAGACAATATGTTTGTAAAGTAGAGGTTCAGAAAAAAAGAGGAAGATCTTCAGTGAGATGTACTGACATAGTGGCTGCCACAATGAGCTCAAACACAGCAATAACCGGGAGGATGGTGCAAGATGCAGCAGCTTTTCATTCTGCTGGACATAGGTTGCTGTGAGTTAGAATCAACTCAATGGCATCTGTCATGGATTGAATTGTGTCCCCCAAATATATGTATCAGCTTTGTTGGGCCATAATTATAAGTGGCTTGGGATTTATGTAATGATGTAATTTGGCAGTTACATAGTGATGCAGTTATCCCCTATGATGTGATCAGATGTAATCAAACAATTAGTTGTAAAGAGATTAGGGTATAATGCAACATCTTTCCTTAGGTCACAGCCCAGATCTGATCCAAGGGTGTTTTCCTGGGATGTGGCCTGTATCACCTTCTATATTAAAAGAGATAAAGGTGAGAGAAGGAGCAGAGAAGAGGGATCTGGCTACACCAAGAAAGAAGAGCCAGGAGTGGAGAACTTCCTTTGGAATTATGCTCAGCCAGTGTCCGTGCTTTGAGAACCTTCTAGACCCAGGGCAAGATTGATAGCAAGACCTATGTAGATCTCAAAGGAATGCTGCACCCAGATATTGAAAAGGGCCTTTTCCTAGAACTGGCACCCTGAATTCAGACTTCTAGCCTCCTACACTGTAAGAGAATAGATCTCTGTTAAACCCATCCACTTATGATATTTCTCTTATAGCAGCACTAGATAATTAAAGAGCACTTAACAAATTTCATAATAGGCTATAGAGAGGGGTCTACTGGTTTATTCATGATCTCTGGAGAATTTGGAAGAACTATTAGTTTTCTGTTCTGGAGTTTTAGCAAAAAATCCAAAACAAGAAAAGCCTCATTCAACATCCTGTTACATACAGTTAGCCAAAAGTTGGGGAAGATGAAAATTCTTTCAAGATTCACTAATCCCAGGGGTACTATTCTTCCTTTTTAAAACTGTTGTTGTTGTTGTTATGTACAGTCCAGTCGGACCGGAGTCATAGTGACCCCTCCTTGGGTTTCCGAGGCAGTAACACTATGGAAGTAGATTGCCCCATCTTCCTTCCGAGGAATGGCTGGTGGGTTTGAACCACCAGCCTTGTGATTAGCAGTCAAGTGCCTTAGGCACTATGCTACCAGAGCACCCTTTTTAAAACTAGGGATTTATAAAAAAATTTTCTATCTGTACAGAAAAAGACATTTTTCAGAAGCCACACTGTTAGCAGTCACCTTGGTGAAGGACCACAAATTCATCATAGCTGTTTTGTTCAAATCTTTGTAAAAGCAAATAGAAACAATTATGTGTTTTGGTTCTCTAGTGCCACTCTACCAGAAAATACCGCAAACAGGTGGTTTTCACAAACAGGGATTTATTCTTTTATAGGTTTGGAGGCCCAAAATCCGAGTTCAAAATGCCAAGCTGTAGGGGCTTGGTGAAAGCCCCTCAACCTTGGGCTTCAGCTCTACCTCTTGTTCCCAGGACACTGGAGCTAGAAGTGTCTGTTCATTCAGACAGCTGCTGGCTGCTGAGGCTAAGAAGGTCAAGGTTGACAAATAAAAAGGCACAGTCCTGATATTACCAAACAACATGGCAAGCCACTAATTCAAATCCAGAGACAGTCCAGAGATCAGCAGGAAACATGGCAGGCTGTTAAATGAAGACTCAGCTACATGTGGAGTCCAAGCGTACCAAAAAGTTGCAGACCATTCCCAAAGTTGCTCCTTGTATACTGGAAGCAGACCATATCTATAAAGCAGCTAATCAGCTGCTTGCGGCAGATTCCACCATGGAGATGATTGCCAATCTCACCATGGGGAATAACTACATCCAGCTGCCCAGCCACTCAAAACTACGGCCAGCAAATTTGATGCATAACCTTAACTACAACAATTCCACCCTTTGTCAACTTGGCACCTGCACAGATATCCTTCATTGGGTGGCTCCAGTCCCCTAGTTCATTTGAGTGGTGACCTCACCCATTGGCCTGGCAGGCCCTGTCCTCCACCTCCTGGGCATGGCAGCCCCACCCCCTCACTTTTGGGCAGCAGCTATGGCCCCATCCCACTGGCCCACATAAACAAGCAGCTCCACACTCTAGAACCAAGTTGGTTAAAGTCTGACTTTTTGAAATCTAGGAGGCTGTGGTGGGTCCACCCCAAAGGCCATGGTCCTGCCCTTTGAGGATGAGGCAGCTCCACTACCCATTTCCCTGGTCTCTCAGCTTCTACCAATTAGTACCTGAAGGAATTTTCCTGCCCAAAAGGCACTCAGCTTTCCCCACTCCATGGGCTGGTAAGGCTGTTGTTGTCTCATGCTGGTCTCTTGGCTCAGCTGCTGTTGTCTCTCTGCCAGGGTCTCTAGTCAAGGACTCACTCCACTCCTGTTTCCACATTTTTTTATCTGTCAGCAGCACCCCACTTTCTCAGTACCAAATTCTGTTTCTGTTATCTAGTGCCACTTTAATCAAAGATACCACAAATGGATAGTTTTAACAAACAGGTGTTTATTTTCTTACAGTTTGGGAGGCTAGAAGTCCTAATTCAAAGTGCCAAGCTCTAGATGCTGGGTGAAAACCCCTTGACCTTGGCCTTCAGCTCTGCCTCTTGCTCCTGGCCCACTGAATCTGGAGGCTTTCTTCACTCAAGTAGCTGCTGACTTCTGAGGCTGACAAACCTAAGTCCGACAAGTAAAAAGGCACAGTCCCAATACTACCAAACCATATGGCAAGCCACTGATTCCAGCCCACTAACAGTCCCAAGATCAGCAGACAACAGGGCAGGCTGCATGCAGGATTCAACATGCCAAAAGCAGCAGACCTTTCTCAAAGTTTCTCCTTGTATGCTGTAAGCAGACCACATCCCCTAGGCAGCTACTCAGCTGCTCCAGTAGATTTCACCATGGAGTTGATTACCAATCTCACCATGGGGGATAACTACAACCAGCTGCCCAGTCATTCAAAACCAGGCCCAGCCAAGCTGACATATAACCTTAACTACCATATTATGTAACTGTAGAATCAGACTCCTCTTTGGAAGGGAAAACATAAAATAAAAAATATGAACTCTTCTTTGAGAAGTCTTTGTAATTGCATTTTTCCTCTAGTCATTTCTTTTGTATTCACTGCAATTATCTCAACCTTTCCTTCATCTCTTAAGTTCAAATTGAAGTTTACTATTTTCCTTGTTGCTTCTAAATTATTTATGAGATCTGTAAAGGTATTGTTTTTGGTTCTCAATTTGTTTTCTTATTTCAACAATCTTCCTTTTCATTCCTTTCTACTCTTTAATTATCTTGTCTTTGAGTCCTTGTTTTAATAAATAAATGTTTTCAATAAGTTTCTGATAGAGTGAAACAACAGGAATTTACTTTCTGGGTAACTTTTTTTTTAGACTCAGTTCTTTCTGTGTTTTGTATGTTAGGCTCCTTCCTTGTTTACCCTTGGTTTTTGTTTTTGTGTGTTTCGTCATTATTTGCCTAATTACAGTATTTTTTAATTTTTTGTTTTTAATCTTGATTGTGCTTCATGTGGGCCTCTCTGTTCACACTTTGTGTTTGTGCTGATGTTGTATGTGTGTGTGTGGATTCTCCTGATTTCTCTCATACCAAATCTGGGAGAGTTTCTCTTGCAGGTTCTATCCACTTTTTTACTACTTAATATCATAGGACTGAAGGAGGGGTTGTCTTGACCAGGACCAAATACAACCCTTGCTATCTAGTACCAGGCTCAATGGTACTAACTAGTATCCAGGGTTCACTCTACCTACCCAGGGGATTTTCCATTCTGCCAGGCTCTGTTACCCCAATTCAGCACACTACTCTAAAATGGAAATATCTGGGGCTATTCTTGCCTCTACAGAGGAACTGTGATGATCTGTAGGAGCTTAAACTCTCAAGGAGTTTTTCTTTACTTCCCTCAGGAAGATCTAAAATAGAACTATTTGGGGTGTGCCATCTCTGATACAGAACTTCCTACCTGGTGCCTAAATTCTGTCCCTTCTTCTCTCCCCATGTTGCAAAATCTTGATCCCCATTACAACTTATTTTTACCCCATATTCTAGGATCAGTTATACTAGGACACTGGAGAAAAGGGAAAGATTCAATAATAGATTAAAAATCTGCATATATACCAGAGGCAGGCCACACACTGAAGGCAATTTCCCCTTCAACTAATTAACTGCTCATAGCAGATTCCACCATGGTGGTCATTATACCACATCCAATATCATCATGAGGGATAACTACATTCAGCTGTGAAGCCACTCAAAATCATGTCCAACCCAAGATGACACACAACTTTAACTACTACACTAACCAAAAGATCCAGAGTTGGAACACTTGGAACCCACTAGCCACTCCACAAAAGAAAGATGTAGAAGTTGCCTTAAAGATTACAGCTTTGGAAATCCTTTGAGGCAGGTCTACTCTGCCTTCTAGAGTCACTATGAGTTGGAATTGACTCAAGAGCAACAGGCTTGATTTTGGAATAACTTGCCAGAACTAGGGAAAGGCAGAATTTTATCCTAGATCTGACCAATCTCAAAGCTCTACTCACTTCACTACATCCAGTAGTGTGTTCATAAATGTTTAACAACCAGTTGTGGGGCAAGAGGAATGCTTATTTGCAAGATATATGATTCCATGATGTAAATACATCCACCATGATCAATTTCAAGTTGTCAACATCAATCAGCTTCCAAGTGTCCTGAAATATTAATAATAAGCTCTCCCCAGTCAGTGCAAGCCTGCTTCAGCATACCACTGTCACGTGTTATCATGCCCAATTCCTTATTTGCCAATAATCACACTTATTCCTTCTCTTTTTCTACCCCTAAGTTAGTGAGTTAACTAAGTCAAATTTTCAAATACTCTGTATTCTCCTTGAACAACAGGTTAGTAACTAGATTTTCTTCCTGAAAATCTGAGTTTTACTCCCTATGCAAATGGCTATCCTTATATCCCTAAGGACCGAGGTCTTTGCCCTGCCTTTCTTAGATACTTGGCCAGCATCTGGATATCAGTACTAGAGCCTTGATTAGCTATGAATAGGTATCTGTTATGACAACATCCAAAGAATCCACCTAGAGTTTCCCCATTTCCCCATACCTGTAATACTCTTCAAACTTTGTGGGGAGATACGTTTCCAGATTCTAGATCCTCCAAGTCATTTGCTTATCTTATCTGTTGCAGTGAACTCTGCTTTGACCATGTGTCTGAGAATATGATACAAAGACCAAGATCATGGCCCCAAATTATGAAAATGAGTCTAAGTTTCAGATGTACAACTGTGGTGAAGAACCATGTTCCCTCTCACCAGGGGTGAACCATTCGTTGTCGCCATGGCTACCTATAGTCCATCAAAAGAACAAGAATCAACACTCTAGCATCTTTCATTTCAAAGATGGATTTCCCCATTTCCCAGTTTTGTGATTTGCTAAATTTTCCTCAGACATTCTCTGTTCGCTCTCCTGAAGCTGGGAGCCAAAACTGTCCATTGTATGCAATACTGACTACAATTTCAATTTCTTTAAGCAATTTTGTAGGCCAGCAAGTCAATTCTGATTCACGGTGACACTTTATATAGGACAGAATAGAACTGCCCCATAGGATTTCCTAGGCTGTAGTCTTTATGGGAACAGATCACCAGGTCTTTTCTCCTGTGGGGTCACTGGTGAGTCTGAATCATCCACCTTTCTATTAATAGTCAAGTGCTTAACCACTGCATAACCAGGGCTCTGCCAGCTATTGAGGGGGGAAAAGCCATTTCCTTAACTTTCAGAATTCTGCAAAAAAGTTTTAAATGAGTACATTGAGCCCACTCATTATTGTCTCATAAATAAAAGTTTAAAACATTAGTCTGAATAAGTAAAAGGAAAACAAAGGAAGAAGGAAGCTGAATTCCCAGTTAAATTTAGGACTACAAATTTAAATGGACCTTTGAATGCATAAAAAAAAATTGCTATGCTAAAATTCATGATTTAGAAATTAATTTGATTCAGAACTTTTAGGATTTCAAAGATATTGAACTAGGCTTAAGTCTTACATCATTTACATCTTCAAAGAAAGATCTTATTAGCACTTGATGAGATGTTAATTGAGTACAATGACACTTCTGATGAGTGAAAGGTAATTTGTCCGATCTTAATGTTGCTTGATAATGTCTGGATTTAACCTGGGTACCCAAAAATAAGCTTTCTCTTGGAAGCAAATATATATATAAATACATTTCAATTAACTACAGGTGATTTAACATCAATTAATTTAACAGTTATGGCTTTCAAGTCTGTAAAACTGCCTCCAAAGTTCTCATAATTGTTCATTTTATGCTGGTTTAATGGTTATCTAAGTCATTTTTAACATAATGCAACAAGGTCCACAAAAACAGCTAATTTTAATATTGACAAAGCTGAGTGTAATATCATATTAACACCTCTCTGTTTTTAACAATGAAATAATGTTGATAATGAGCCAGTTATTATTATATATTCACCTGACAGATTGTCAGTGTGTAATATAAACCAAAATACTAAGAAAAATAAGATTGAGATGTGAAAAACAATTTTCTTTTTAAAAAAGAAAATAAAAAGGTTGTTCACATTAACTCAAGGATTTCAGTGTCCATATGCCAACGGTTCTGTGTTTTTGAGATTAAAATAGATAAAAATGATGTGGAAAACATTCAGATAGGAGGAAAATCCTCATTAAGAAGGATTGTTTTAAAGAAAAAAACTTAACTGATTTTCCCATCCTAATCACCAGAATTTTCATTATAATAGTCCAAAAGGGTCTACCCAAATAATATAAACAAATAGCAAAGCCTGAAGGATTTCTTTATCAGGAAGCTTTATGAAAATGACAAACACACTTATCTGAAAATGACTGAACACAATCTCTAAAAGAGAAGCATATATTACAATGACTTTAATTGAGTTACAAATATATACATAAATATAATTGACAGAAGGCTGGCAGTTCAAACCCACCAGGGACTCCTCGGAAGGAAGATGGGGCAATCTACTTCCGTAGTGATACTGCCTAGGAAACAAAAGGAAGGGTCACTATGAGTCGGGTCTGACTCGACGGCACATAACAACAACAACATACAATGGCACTCTGATATCAAGTTGTAATTGCACTAAAGAATTGATCAGAATCTTAGCTGTTGTTGTTGTTGTGACCCGACTCATAGCAACCCTTCCTTGGGTTTCTGAGGCAGTATCACTACGGAAGTAGATTGCCCCATCTTCCTTCCGAGGAGTGACTGATGGGTTTAAACCATCAGCCTTCTGGTTAGCAGTCAAGTGCCTTAGGCACTACGCTACCAGAGCTCCCAGAATCCTAGCTAGTGAGGCCAAAAAACAGTACCCATCCTAGAGTCCTAGAGCCTTCTCTGTTATAGATTGAATGTGTCCCCCCAAAAAATATGTGTTGTAAATTCTAACCTGTGTTTATAATCCCATTTGGGAATGGGTTGGCTTTCTTATGTTAATGAAGGAGGATTAGTTTAGGGTGTATCTTGAGTCAATCTCTTTTGTTGTTGTTATTATTATGTGCTGTCGAGTCCGACCCAACTCATAGCAACCCCTCCTTGGGTTTCCGAGGCAGCATCACTATGGAAGTAGATTGCCCAACCTTCCTTCCGAGGAGTGGCTGGTGGGTTTGAACTGCCAGCTCTCTGGTTAGCAGTCCAGTGCCTTAGGCACTACACTATGAGAGCTCCCAAAAAAGATAAACCAAGCATCTAGGAAGCAGAGATGGGGCAGAAATGCCAAGCCACATGAAGATCATCCAGGAGCAGAAGCTCAAAGACAAGAACCTTCCTCCACAGCCACAAGGTGAGAAAGTTTTCCCTAGAGCCAGTACCCTGATTTTGGACATCTAGCTTAGTGAACTGTGAGAAAATAAATTCCTTTGTTAAAGCCACCCATTTGTGGTGTTTTTGTTATAGAAGAACTAGACAACTAAGACAGAATATGGTAATGAGAAGTGGGGTTGCTACTCTAACAAATACATAAAATGTGGAAGTGCTTTTGGAATTGGGTAATGGGTACAGCCTAGAAGAGTTTTGAGGTGTCTAATAGTAAAAGTCCAGATTGCCTTGAAGAGACTGTTAGTAGAATTATAGACATCAAAGGCAATTCTGGTGAGGGCTCAGAAGTTAAGAGAGCTATAAAGTCTCTATTGCCTTAGAGAATACATATGGCACGAGTAACAGAATGTTGCTAGAAAAGTGCATGTTACATGTGCTTCTGGTGAGGCTTTAAAAGAAAATGATGAACATGTGATTGTACATTAGAGAAAGGATAATGCTTTTTATATAGCGGCAAAGATCTTGTTTAAATTATGTTCAAATATTTGGTGAAAGGTAGAATTTGTAAGTGATGAACTTAGGTAACTAGCAGAGGAGAATTCTAAGCAAAATTGTAATTGGACCAAGTGATTCCTTGCTGCTTATAGTAAAATGCAAAAGGAAAGTGATGGACTTAAAAAAGAACCGTGCAAAATAAAAATCAAACAATGATTTGGAAAATTTTGTTGTACAAATTAAGGAAACATGTCCTAGAATTTTCACCATGGACTTCTTTACACAATACTTTGTTAAAGAGACTAAGCCTGAGATTGATGGATTTGAGTAACTACCACAGCAGAAAACCCATCAGCTTAGATGAGTGGGTCAATGGCAGGATGAAATAAAACTGTCTGCTTCTTGGAATTCTACAGGCAAGAAATAGGCCAAAATAGCTACATCTGTTGTCCTCTAAGCCAAAAAAGGGACCATCCCTGGAGCAGCTCAGAGATCAGTGCAACTTTTGGAAGGAACACAGAAAGCAGGGCCTTCTAGGTTTCAAAGGAGCTCTGGTAGCACAGTGCCTAAGGCACTTGACTGCTAACCAGAAGGCTGGTGGTTCAAACCCACCAGCCACTCCTTGGAAGGAAGGTGAGGCAATCTACTTCAGTAGTGATACTGCCTCGGCAACCCAAGGTGGGGTCACTGAGTCGGGTCCGACTCAACGGCACATAACAACAACAACAACTGCCTCGGAAACCCAAGGAGGGGTCGCTATGAGTTGGGTCCAACTCCACAGCACATAACAACAACTCGGTTTCAAAGTGTAGAGCCACAGACTCTTAGGTTTCCAAAGAGTTGGATCATTGCCAACTCAGGTTCAAAGTGTGGGGCTGCTTTTAAGGTGTACCATGTGTACCCAAAGCTGAGGGAATAGAGTTACCCTGCCCAGGGGGCAGAAACAAGGCCTGTCAGGGCCAAAGGGGTGGAATCACTACTTAAATGGACTAGGAGAATGGGCCCACCCGAAGTCAAAGGAGCAGAGTTCCCATTCCACTTGACCTGGAAAGTGAACCTGAAGCCCAGGGCCAAGGGACCTCCACTCAGAATCCAGAGTTTATGGTCAGCATTAGAATCTGGAGGGTAGAGCCATGGCACAGATGGTCCCAAAGAACAGAGGATTATTTTCAAGCTTTGAGAGTTAATATAAATTGTTCTGCTGAGTCTTGGACTTGCTTGGTGCCCATTAGCCCTTCTTTGCCTCCAATTTATCTCATTTTTAATGGAAATGTTTACCTGTGTCTGTCCCACCACTGTACTGGGGAACATGCAACTTGTAATCAAGATTTCACAGGTTCACAGATAAAGAAGAATTTTGCCCCAGGATGAAATACACCTAAAGTTTCACCCGTCTTTGAGTTAGATGATTCAAAAAATAAGATTTTGTACTTGAATTTAAAACTATTGGAATGATGTGAAGGGGTGAATATGCTTTGCATGTAGCAAGGATATGAAATTTGGGAAACTAAAAGAGCTCTGGTGGCATAGTGCCTAAGGCATTTGACTGCTAACCAAAAGGCAATCCAAACCCACCAGCCACTCCTCAGAAGGAAGATTGGGCAATCTACTTCTGTAGTGATACCGCCTCGGAAACCCAAGGAGGGACCACTATGGGTCAGATCTGACAGCCTCTTAGTCTATGTACAGGTTCCTAATGAGCACAATTAAATATTCTGGGATTCTCATTCTTCATAATGTTATTCATAATTTGCTATGATCCACACTGTCAAATGCCTTCACATAGTCAATAAAACTCAGGTAAACATCCTTCTGGTATTCTTTGCTTTCAGCCAAGATCTATCTGACATTAGTAATGATATCCCTCATTCCATGTCCTCTTCTGAACCCAGCTTGAATTTCCGGAAGTTCCCTATTAATATACTTCTGCAACCATTTTTGAATTATCTTCAGCTCTCCCCTAGAGCTAGCACCCTGAATTTGGACTTCTGGCCTCCTAAACTGTGCCCTAGATGAGTAAGACATATTCCATTGCATATTGCCATGGTACCCTTAATGGTGATATCATTAAACATCTCTTGATGGCATCAGCTCATGGATATTACTGTTTAATCACTTCACAACCATATTCATGTAAGCTCCACGAATAGTTGTCAGCCCACAGACTCAGACTTGATCAATTACCTACTCCTGGCTCAGGAAGTAATGGCAAGGGAAGGGAACTCCTCCATTTTTACTGATATTTATTACCATAAAATTTTAGTACAACAGCACAAGTTTAATTTGCAATGGAGTCCTCTGTATGAGATTTTTTGACCTGTGACTTGGCTGTTCAGATATGAATTATTAAATTTGCTAATTATACCTAATTCGTTGCTGCTGTCACTGCTGTTTAGGCTGCAGCTTCTCCTTTCTCCTCTACCTTTTGTAAATTATATTGGCATCATTTACACTTTCTGCAGCTGGTAATAAAGATAAGTAAGACAAAATACAAGTGATGCAACTAAAGCAAATACATCCTTTGAAATATAAGACAAAAGTGTTCATTGAAGAGAAAATTAATACCACTGGTTAAAATAAGATTTGTGAATGGGTTAATAATTTCAGTATTCTAGGCATCCTCCCCTTGTGGACATGAGTAAAAAGAACTAACTGTAGATATTACATATTTATGTGAAAATAATTCTTGAAGTGTAAGTTAGCTATATAAAAAGCAATTTAAGCATAGGTGTTGTAAAGATGTTGTAACAAAAAAATTAGTGTCACACTAAATGATTCTAATGTCCTTAATAATTTGCATCATGGTCATAACTATAAATGATCTCATTTGACTATAATATAAATATTATATATAATTTTTAATAGCCATACTCTCAGATTCCTATAACTATCCAGAAGCATTACTACAAAAGAAGTAATGTTGGGATAAGAAGAATTTTTTATTTTCTTTTAAAAAGTCTTAAAGGAATCACAGAAAATAACTAAGAGAAATTATCACTGGGCCTATTTCTTCCTTATCTTTTCACTCATAGCTATTTAAAATGCAAACCAACTCACCACAGTTCTGACCTAGTTTCTCCAATTTCTGAATGTCAAAAACTTAGACCATTGTTAGCTGTCAGAATAAGAAGTCTGTGGAAGGAGAGAAACCGGACGTTTGGCACGCCTACATTCTGGAAGAAGCAATTTAATTATTTAATTAGTGTAAAGATAGAAAAGCATCTACACGAAGATCCAAGCACACACACTGTCATGAAAAATGTCTCTGAAAATGTAAACACATAGTAAAGTCCTGGGGAATGGTATAATTTATAAACTTGAATAATTGCAACTTGTTTCTCTGATCAGATTGCATTTAAACTAGAGATGGAGAAGCAGGAAATATCAAATATTGAGCTATCCCTTTTAAGATCAACCAGAATATGACCATGAGGGTAGGATCAAATACTTTTGAAAAGGTACTGTGGCAGAGGGATTTGTCCTCCTCTTTTCACAGACTTTCTGCTTCTAGTTTCTTATACTCTGTTTTATGTTGCCTTCACTGGATCTCAGCTTGCTTCACATCCAATATTTATAATACTGGGCACCAGTGTGTGAGGTAAACTCACTGTGACCAATCATCACCACTACCTCGGCTTTTTTATCTCTTATATGCTCTATTTCCTATTTCTCTATTCTCAATTCAGTCCTGGATACTGGCAGGATTTTGCTCCCTAGCAACGCCAGTAGGGACATCACAGAAATGGACTGCCATTAAAGATAGCGAATAAATTGCAGCATTCAGGTATCTTAGTTCCATTTAAAGTGTAATATATGTGACAATTGTTTACTATGAGATTATGGTATTGGCTGAAAACTATATTTGGAAAAGATTTTTATTATAAAAAAGACTGTGAAAGTGTCTTGCTATATTCCGTTTTTAAAAAAACATATAATAAAGAACGTTTTATTAATTAATGATGGCCAAAACCCAGAAATAATACATATTTCCACCAAGAAGAGACTAGTGTAAAAACTATCTTCAGTTCATACAGTGTGCAATTGTAAAAATAAATGAGGAAATACATACTACTGGGAATGATCTCCAGAATATATAATGAAATGGAACAAGAAGTAAAATGCAAATGAGCTTCGTCTTAGTTCTCTGGTGCTGCTATAACAGAAATACCCCAAGTTGATGACTTGAACAAACAGAAATTTATTCTCTTACAGTTTAGGAAGCTAGATAGCTAGAAGTCCAAGGTCATAGTGCCAGCTCTAAGGGATGGGTGGAGACCCCTTGATCTTTGGCTTTAGCTTTGCCTTTCATGCCTACTGGAGCAACAAGGAGCTCTTGTGATGTAGTAAGCGAACATTTGGCTGCTACACAGAAAATCAGTGGTTCAAACTCACCAGCTGCTCCGCAGAAGGAAGATGGGGCAATCTCTTTGTAAAGAAGATGTGGCAATCTACTTCTGTAAAGATTTATAGTCTTAGAAACCCAATAGGATCACTATGAGTCAGAATTGACTGGATGGCAGTGAGTTTGGGGGGTTATTTTGGTTTGAAGCAAGCTGGAAACTTCTCCAGACTCATGCAGCTACAGAGACTGATGAACTAAAGATTAGCATGCAGTATAGCATTTTGTTGATTGTTGGCTCAAGGCTGTGAAAGCAACAATCCAAAGATCAATAGGCAACATGACAGTCCAATGGTTCAAATCTAGGAACCGGAGATGATGATGAGCCAAATGCAGGATCCCAAAATGAGCAAAACAGCCAGGTACCTTTTCCCACTGAAGACCTTATTAATAGCAATAAAATACGTCTGATATGTTACTGGAAAACTTTATGAATGGGAGCTCTGGTGGCATAGTGCTAAGGTATTTGACTGCTAACCAGAAGGCTGATGGTTCAAACCCACCAGCTGCTCCTCAGAAGGAAGGTTGGCCAATCTACTTCCATAGTGATACCATCTCAGAAACCCAAGGAGGAATCACTGTGAGTCAGATCCAATTCCACAACAGTGCATTGCATTGTGTTGCATTAGTGAAATGTTGTCTGATACAGTACCAGAAGATGAGCCCCTCAAGTTGAAAGACACTCAAAATATGACTGGAGAAGAGCTGTCTCCCCACAGTAGATTCAACCTTAATAATGTACATGGAGTAAAGCTTTCAAGACCTTCATTTGCTGATGGAGCATGAAGAAAAATGGGAAGAAACAGCTACAAATAGTCATCAATAATTGGAACATAGAATGTAGGAACTATGAATCTAGGAAAATTGGAACTTGTCAAAAAGGAAATGTAATGCATAAACATTGATATGCTAGGCATTAGTGACCTGAAATGGACTGGTATTGACCATTTTGAATCAGATAATCATATGGTCTACTACTCGTGGAATGACAAATTCATGAGGAATGTTATTGCATTCATCATCAAAAAAGAACTTTTCAAGATCTATCTTGAAGTACAATGCTGTCATTAATAGGATAATATACAAACACCTAGAAGGAGTTAATACTACTATTATTAAAATTTATGCACCAACCACTAAGCCAAAGATAGAGAAATTGAAGATTTTTACCAACATCTGAAATTGTTGAAATTGACCAAACATGTGCAACCAAGATGTATTGATTATTACCAGTGTTTGGAATGTGAAAGTTGGAAACAAAGAAGAATTGTCAGTAGTTGGAAAATATGGCCTTGCTGATAGAAATGATGCTGGAGAAGGCATGACAGAATTTTGCAAGGCCAATGACCTATTCATCACAAATACGTTTTTTCAACAATATAAATGGCAGCTATACACACTGACCTCACCAGATGGAATACAGAAGAGTCAAAAAGACTGTATGTGTGGAAAGAGGTGAAAGAGAAGCTCAATATCATGAGTCAAAACAAGGACAGGAACTGACTGTGGAACAGACCATCAATTGCTCATATGCAAGTTCAAGTTGAAGCCGAAGAAAATTTAAGGAAGTCCATGAGAGCCAAAATATGACCTCAATTATATAACACCTGAATTTAGAGATCATCTGAAGAACAGACTTGGCATATAGAACACCAAGGTCTGAAGACCAGACAAAATGTAGGATGACATCAAGAACACCATACATGAAGAATGGAAAAGATAATTAAAAAGAAAGGAAAGGAAGAAAAAACAAAATGGATGTCAGAAGAGACTCTGAAACTTGCTCTTCCAATTAGAGTAGCTAAAGACATGACAAGGTAAAAGAGCTGAATGGAAAATTTCAAAGGGCAGCTAGAACAGACAACATATAATAATGAACTCTGCAAAGATCTGGAATTAGAAAACCAAAAGGGAAGAACACGCTCAGAATTTATCAAGCTGAAAGAATTGAAGAAAAATTCGAGCCTTGAGTTGCAATATTGAAGGGTTCTAGGGTAAAAATATTGAATAATGCCAGAAATATCAAAACAAGATGAAAGAACCTTATGGAGTCACTGTACCAAAAAGAATTGGTTGGTGTTCAGCTATTTCAGGAGGTGGCACATGATCAAGAATCAATGGTGTTGGTGGAAGAAGTCTAAGATGCACTGAAGGAATTGGTGGAAAACAAGACTCTAGGAATTGACAGGATACCCATTGAGATGTTTCAACAAATAGATATAATACTGGAGGCACTTACCTATTTACACCAAGAAATTTAGATGACATCTACCTGGCCAACTGACTAGAAGAGATCCATATTTGTGCCCATTCCAAAGAAAGAATGTGGAAATTATCAAACAATCATTTATATCATATGCAAGGAAAATTTTGTTGAAGGTAATTTAAAAATGGTTGCAGTACTGTATAGACAGAGAACTTCCAGACATGCAAACTGGATTCAGAAGGATATGGAATGGGGGATATCATTGCTGATGTCAGATGGATCTTGGCTGAAAGCAAAGAATACCAGAAGGATATTTACTGGTGTTTTGATGATTATGCAAAGGAATTTAATTGTGTGGATCATAACAAATTATGAATGGCATTGCAAAAATGGGAATCCAGAACACTTAATTGTGCTAATGAGGAACCTGTACATAGACCAAGAGGCTGTCATTTAAACAGAACAAAGAGAGTCCGCAGGGTTTAATATCAGGAAAAGTGTGTGTCAGGGTTGTATCTTTTTACCATACTTACTCAATCTGTATGCTGAGCAAATAATCTTAGATGTTGGGCTATATGAAGAAGAATGTGACGTCAGGATTGGAGGAAGAATCTTTAACAACCTGCCATATGCAAATGATCCAACCTTGCTTGCTGAAAGTGAAGATGGCTTGAAGCACTTGCTGATAAAGAACAAAGATCATAGTCTTTGAAAACAAAAATCATCACAACTGGACCAGTAAGCAACATCATGGTAAATGGAGAAAAGACAGAAGTTGTCAGGGATTTCATTTCATTTGGATCCACAATCAGCTCCATGGAAGCACCAGTAAAGAAATCAGACATGTAACACTAGGAAAACCTGATGCATAAGACCTCTTTAAAGTTTTAAGGAGCAAAGATGTCACTTTGAGGACTTGGATGCACCTGACAAATGTCATGGTATTTTCAATCACACCATGTGCATGTGAAAGCTGGAGAATGAATTAGGAAGGCTGAAGAAGAGTTGATGTCTTTGAATGGTGGTGTTTGCAAAGAATACTGAAAATAATATGGACCCCCAGCAGAGTGAACAAATCTGTCCTGAAAGAAGTGCAGCTGGAATCTCCTTAGAAGCAAGAATGGCCAGACTTTGTCTAACCTAATTTGGTGATATTGTCAGAAGGGACCAATCCCTGGAGAAGGATATCATGCTTGGTA
Organism: Orycteropus afer afer; assembly: GCF_000298275.1. NCBI lineage: Eukaryota > Metazoa > Chordata > Mammalia > Tubulidentata > Orycteropodidae > Orycteropus > Orycteropus afer. The sequence continues at coordinate 11,865,152 of NW_006921638.1, read as the reverse complement.
AAGTAAAGGGTCAGAGAAAAAGGGGAAGACCCTCAACAAGGTGTATTGTCATGGTGGGTACAACGATGCACTCAAGCGTAGCAAGGATATTGAGGCTAGCCCAGACCAGGCATGTTTCGTTCTGCTGTCCATAGCATCACTATGAGTGGTAGCCAACTCAACAGCACCTAACAAGCAACATGTCTGTCACAGAGATGTTAAAGGAATGATGGACAGATCAGTTTTGAAGAGCAGACTGCTTGAAGACTTGCTTATTTCTGATCTGTGACTGTTCTGCCCGGTACAACTCTTTACTTTTCATGCATATCTCAAATGAGTTGACAGGTGAATGATCAAAAGAATCAGATTGCTCTTATGTATCTGAGGAAGCTGTCTCTCAAACTAATAAAATAATTCTCAGATTGCTATATACCTTTTTTGTGGTAGGTTTGCATGCTTTCATTTAAATTCCATATACTAAGGACTAAAATAATAACATGCAGTCATGTGTTGCATAATGTCCATTTGGGCAACATCCAACCGCATATACATCCCATAAAGTTATAGTAAAGTTCAGAAACCCTGATGGGAGAATAGGACATGGTGTAGTGGATGCAACAACTTCCCACATGCAACATATGTATCTCATATCTCTTGTACACAAATCAATTATGCTGTCAAATGTATAATAATAGTACAGTATATATATGACCTATAATACACATATCTTTGTAGTCATAATAAATATGTATGTCACTGGCTTATGTGTGTACTGTATATTCTATTGTCATTTTAAAATGAACTTTCCCTACTTAAAATAAAAAGTTTACCACATAACAGTGTATGCTTTGACTTATAGGCAACAGCAGCCAATTTCATGCATCATGCATCTCTTGAGTGTTGTACCATTATTTCTCTGTTTAATTTTCTTTCAAAAATATTACCATCAAGTACATCATAGCTCCAAAATGCAGCAGAACCAGTGCTAGTGATTGCAGCAGCAAGAGGTAAAGGAGGACTCTGGATTTGGAAGGGAAACAAAGTTGTTAAACAAAACAAAGGTAGAAAATTAGGGAATGCTATTGCTTAAAATTTAGGCCTGTCTCTTTGCTAAGTACATAATATGGTGTTCACATAATATCCAACTGACATAACATACTATTTGTGAATGTTAAGTGAAGCATACCTGTAATTGAAACCTAGTTTTGTTCCCAAAATAATTTGCAAAACACTAAGAGCCCAAAAATACACGCAGCAAAGCAAATTACAATAATATTAACTACCTCCACTTGAAAAAATCATTACTGCTTAATTACACATCCTCTACACTACATTGATCAAACTGGAAACCACAGTTTCAGGAACTGAAAATCAATTGGATACTGATTGGATATCCTAATTTAAATCATACTTCAAAATATATCTGCCCTTGGTGATTTCAGTACTAAATTCACAGAGTATAGTTTTGGTACACTGTGATCTTGTGAGGTAAAAACTCAATTTTTCTTAAATATCGATTACCATCAGGTTCATAGGTTTACATTCCCTTAAAAAAAAAAAAGACTCAATAATTTAGAGATATTTTGGTATGTTTACTTAAATTTGTAAGAGGCTTTGGTGGCACAATGGTGAAAGCATTCAACTACTAACTGAAAGGTTGGTAGTTTGAATCCTCCAGCTGCTCCACAGAAAAAAAGACCAGAGAATCTGTTGCTGGAAAGATTTCAGCCTAGGAAATCCTATGGGACAGTCCACTCTGTCCTACAGGGTTGTTGTAAGTTTGAATTGACTCAACAGCAGACAACAACAATAGTCAAATTTGTTATATTCTCTCCAAAATCGACTTTACCAGCTCACCAAAACATTTCTGTAACCATGAGAATACTTGGTCAGACAAATTTATATAATAATTTTTGTATGGAAACAATTATAGAATAAACAACTATATATCCAGACCATGAAAGAAATTTTAAAAATAGCCATTTCATTTTCTTAATGTGTCTGTTATGGATTGAACTGTGTCCCCAAACCATATGTATTAAATACCTAATCTCTACACTTAGGGTTATAATCCCATTTGGGATGGGTTTTCTTTGTTATGTTAATGTGGCACTATTAGTGTAGGGTTGTTTTTTTTTTTTAAGTCAATCTCTTTTGAGCTATAAAAAGCAGTTAAACGAGCTAGCAAGATAATATGGGAGGATATGTGCCACATGATTGCCAGCGACCTTCCCCCAGAGCAGACAGAGAGAGGAAGCCTTTCCCTAGGGCCTGAACTCAGACTTTCAGCCTCCTGCACTATAAGAAAATAAATTTCTGTTCATTGAAGCCATATACTTGTGGTATTTCTGTTGTAGAAGCACTAGACAACTGAAACAGTGTCCCATCTTTCTAGTCCTCAGTTTTCAATATCTTAATGGGATATGATACCAGTGAAAAAATTTGTTAGTTTTTCTGAAATATTGATATTAGAGATGCAAATCTCCTTTCAAGAAACAAGTCATTGATAAACACAGAATTTACTGGAAGATAACTAGCTTGGCATGTCTTCTTTCCTCTCCTTTTTTCTTACAATTCTTCATTTTTCTTCGACTCAGTGACCAAATATTTACCCTGTTTAACTTGTTTATTGTTGTTATGTGCCGTCAAGTTGGACCCGACTCATAATGACCCCTCCTTGGGTTTCCAAAGCAGTATCATTACGGAAGTAGATTGCCCCACCTTCCTTCTGAGGAGTGGCTGGTGGGTTTGAACTGCCAGCCCTCTGGTTAGCAGTCAAGTGCCTTAGGCACTACACTACCAGAGCTCCCTGACTAAAACAACAACAGTGATGCCTATAGTTGCAAAATTATAACATTGCTTTTTTGTTATGGGATGTGTTCATTTACTTTAATAACAATATGTATACCACGTTATTACCATGGAATGTAAATTTAATTTAGACAAGAGAATTTCACAAGTGCTTTCTGTAGTACTTCAAAGTTGTGTATAATGTTTGACCAACAAAATAGGTCATAAAATCATTAATCGCCTCCAATATAAGTAATGTGTTTACTTTAGCATTTATGATCCTTACAGAGAAAATAACAACACTGCACACGTTTAAGAAGTGTTCTTCCTTTACTTTAGATTAGCAATTAAAATACACAATTTCTATTTTAAGATGACATTTAAAACCTACTCTAATATGACAGCAACAAAAATATAATTCTGCAATTACAAAAGAACTAAGCTGGAATCCATAATTAAGTTATTGTCACGTTTATGATTCTAAAATAAATACTACTTCTAAGTTTATAATTTATAAAATTTAAGTATAATTTTTATATTTAATTTAAACACACACATTTTCAGTTGTAGGAGATAATAAGTTTTATTCCATCCATTTTTCTGAAAGGGTTCTTCAAGAGTCAACTAACACTAGAAACTGATATATTCAACCAGTCCACAGGCAGACAGAAAAAAGTTAAATTATTTGGGGTTCAAAGTATTTTCACGTGGCATCCAAAGCCTGTGATATTCTGCAGCAACTGGAAGTACTTCAGTGGTGCTATCTTTTTTAGAACTAATTTTATGCTGAGTTTAAGAATGTTGACATTTTATCACTATAAAGCAAATTTGGGTGATGTGTTTCTTTTTGCTAACTTGACTCCCCTGAATGACCTAGTGGGTTTGAACTGCCAGCCTTCTGGATTAACAGTCAAATGCCTTAGGCACTATGCCACTAGTGCTCCTAGTTAGTGACCTGTTGTTGTTGCTGTTGTTATGTGCCGTGGAGTCAGACCCAACTAATAGCGACCCCTCCTTGAGTTACCAAGGCTGTATCACTATGGAAGTAGATTGCCCCATCTTCCTTCTGAGAAGTGGCTGGTTTGAACTGCCAGCCTTCTGGTTAGCAGTCAAGTGCCTTAAGCACTACGCTACCAGGGCTCCTAGTTAGTGATCTAGGCACTAGCAATTCGATCACCAGGCTAGTCATCCCTGCAAGAAAGCCTGCATTCAAAATACTGTGTTCTTGTCTGAATCCAATCAAATGATTTATTTTCAACATAAATATGTAACCTCAAAATGAGGTATCTAATCAAACAACACTAACGAGACGTAGATATCATCTCTTCTTCTAAGGCTTAGGTTTTGTCCAGTGTTCCCAATACATGGAATAGACCATGCCAACAGTCATTGCTCCCACAACAAAGCCTTGGGCTGCTACCTGCATGTGGATCAAGTGGAGGGACATTTTAGTATTTCCTCTGCTCTTCAATTTGTATAATCCATATGCAAAGATTACAGACTGTAGTATGGATTACAACTCAATATTAAGAAAACAAAACTCCTCACACTGATCCAATAAACAGCTTCATGATGGATGGAGAAAAGACTGAAGTTGTCAAGGGCTTCATAATAGCTGGTTCTGCAATCAACACCAGTGGAAGCAGCAGTCAGGACATCAGACGATGTATTGCATTGGGAAAATCTGCTGCGAAAGACTTCTTTCAAATACTGAAAGGCTAAGATGTCTCCTTGAAGACTAAGGTGTGCCTAACCCAAGCCATGGTGTTTTCAATTGCCTCTTATGCATGTGAGAGCTGGACAATGAATAAGGAAGACAAAAGAGTTGATTCTTTTGAGTTGTGGTGCTGGAGAAGAATGCTAAGAGAACCATTGTCTGCTAAAAGGACTAAAATCTGTCCTGGAAGAAGTGCAGCTGAAACGCACCTTGGAAGTGAGAATGGATACTTTGGTCATGTTGTCAGAAGGAACCACTCCCTGAAGAAGGATATCATGCTTGGTAAAGTGGAGGGTAAACAAAGAAGGAGAAGGTCCTCAACGAGATGGATTGACACAGTGGCTGCAATGATGGGCTTAGGTATAGCAAGGATCGTGAGGGGTGGCACAGGACCAGGCAACGTTTCATTCTGCTGTGCATAGGGTTGCTATGATTCAGAGATGACTCAACAGCACCTAACAACAACAACAACAACAACATGTACAATGATTGCTGCAAACCTTGCCATTCCAACAGGGACAAATGGTACCTCTCTAGCTTTTCAGATAAGTTTGGATTCCTAATCTTCATTATATGAAGAAAGAGAAACATCTGTGTTGGATGACGTAGTGACTGGTTGAAGAATCTTCCACAAGCAAGAGAATGCCCTAAGCCCCCATTGGCCCCTACTCCCCTACCTGTTCCCCTTTTCCTGCCAGCTTCTCTCCCCAACATTGTTTTTAGATGCCGTGTTACCAAGAACTGAAAATGAAAATTATTTCTCCAGTATACACCAAGGTGTCACTCTGCATTTCTCTTACTTTACTTACCTTTGTTTTTCTGTCTTTGCCTGATTCTGTTTCTTTGTCTCCTCCATTTTCTTTCTCCTTTTTCTATATCTGCTCCCACTTTTAACTAGTCATTTATAGCAAAGAACTCATTATTTTCACTCCCTCCAATTTTTCCTATCCTATATCTCCTGTTTTAAGAAATTTCAAGTATGTCATCCATATTGTTGTTGTTGTTAGGTGCTGCTGAGTTAGCTCCAACTCATAGCAACCCTCTGTACAACAGAATGAAACACTGCCCAGTCCTATGCCAGCCTCACAATTCTTGCTATACCTGAACCCATCATGGCAGCCATTGTGTCAATCCATATAGATATTCAATATGCATAACAGAAACTCAAGCATCTTCATGGATGCCTAACTCTCTCACATACTATGCCCATACCTAGTTATTGAGTATTTTCAATCACCTCATGCATGGGAAAGCTGGACAATGAATAAGGAAGACCAAAGAAGAGCTGATGCATTTGAAATACACCATGGACTTCCAGAAGAATGAACAAATCTGTTTTACAAGGTGTACAGCTAGAATACTCCTTAGAAGTGAGGATGGTAAGACTTTATCTCACACACTTTGGACATGTTATCAGAAGAGACCAATCCCTGGAGCAGGACATCATGCTTGGTAAACTCAGTGAAAAAAAACAACAAGATTGACACAATGACTGCAACAATGGGCTCTACCATAACAAGGAAGGTGGGGATGGCACAATCACCACTTCCACTGGGGTTTGAAGTTAGTCTTCCTTTTAATTAATTCCCTCCCAGGAGATACCTCTGGTCTCTTACATACAGATAGATATTTGTCAGGTCATCCCTCAATTTTACCAGATATTTCCAGATATGACTTTGTCTTAGTAGTAACATAACTTGAGCTGTTTCCCAAAAGACTCCTCAGCTTTTCCACAAGTAGGCTTCTCTCAAACCTGTCATGGTGTTCCTGTAAAACAGTTCTATTCAAAAAACTCTTTGTAAAAGATTTTTTCTCTGAAAAATTAAGCTTATATTTGTACAAGTATATTAAATCAAAATTAAAAATACTTCTTTATATTTATAATATATGAGTGTTAAAAAAAATAATGTAAGCTGAATAATTATTCTTTGAATATATTCATAATCTTTAAACAACTTCTTAGCTGTATCTCTTTCTAATACTGTATCTATGGTAATTTTTTGATGGATGAATGTATTTTTTTAAATATAAAATTGCCTGCAATCATCTTAAAATTACATTTTGCAATTGCTAAATTTGAAACTGCTGACACCTAAACTGGACTCTCTTCTGTAAATAATATTCTAATTGAGAAGATACTCACTATATAGATGCTTTTTCTGGTTACCTAGTGCCACTCTGATAAGAATATACCACAAATGGGATGGCCTTAACAAACAGGAGTTTATTCTCTCACAGTTTGGGAGGCTAGAAGTCTGATTCCAAGTGCCAGGAGCCAGAGGCTATGTGAAAGCCCCTTGACCTTGGGCCTCAGCTCTGCCTCCTGCTCTCAGCCCACTGGAGCTAGAGGCAACTCTTCACTCAGGCAGCTACTGGCTACTAAGGCTAAGAAGCCCAAGGTCGACAAATAAAATGGCACAGTCCAGATAATACCAAACCACATGGCAGGCTATTAATTCAAGTCCATTGTAAGCCCCAAGGTCAGCAGAGCACGGCAAGCTGCTGAACAGTGACACAGCTACATGCAGGGCCCAAGTGTGCCATGAGCTAGAGACCATTCCCCAAGACTTCTCCTTATATACAGGAAGGAGACCACATCCCTAAGGCAGCTAACTCAGCTGCTCATAATAGATTCCACCATGGAGTTGATTACCAGTCTCATCATGGGGAAAACTACATTCAGCTACCGAGCCACTCAACCAGGCCCAGCCAAGTTGAC
>NW_006921638.1:11850137-11856767 GCF_000298275.1 Orycteropus afer afer | reverse complement strand
AGATTGATATCCTAGGCATTAGTGAGCTGAAATGGACTGGTTTTGGCCATTTTGAATCAGACAACCATATGATCTACTATGCCAGGAATGACAGTTTAAAGAGGAATGGTGTGGCATTCATCATCACAAAGGATGTTTCCAGATCTGTCCTGCAGTACAACGATATCAGTGATAGGATAATATCCATACACCGACAAGGAAGACCCATTACTACAACTATTATTCAAATTTATGCACCAACCACCAAAGCCAAAGATGAGGAAATTGAAGACTTCTATCAACTTCTACAGTCTGAAATTGACCGAACATACAATCAGGAGGTGTTAGTTATCACTGATGACTGGAATGCAAAAGTTGGAAACAGAGAAGAATCACCAGTAGTTGGAAAATTAGGCCTCAGTGACAGAAATAATGCTGGAACTCGCATGGTAGAATTTTGCAGGACCAATGACTTATTCATTGCAAACACCTTTTTTCAACAACACAAATGGCCCCTGTACACATGAACTTCACCAGATGGAACACATAAGAATCAGATTGACTACATCTGCAGCAAGAGGCAATGGAGAAACTCAATATCTTCAGCCAAAACCAGGCCAGGAGCTGATTATGGATCTGACCATCAACTGCTCATATGCAAGTTCAACTTGAAGTTAAAGATAATTAAAACAAGTCCACAAGTGCCAAAATATGATCTAGAATATATCCCTCCTGAATTTAGAGACCATCTAAAGAACAGATTTGATACATTGAACACCAACGACTGAAAACCAGAAGAATTGTGGGATGACATCAAGAGCATAATCCATGAAGAAAGCAAGAGGTCACTAAAAAGACAACAATAGAAGAGAAGACCAAAATGGATGACAGAAGAGACCCTGAAACTTGCCCTTGAGTGGACAGTAGCTAAAGCAAATGGAAGAAATGACAAGATAAAAGAATTGGAGATTTCAAAGAGCAGCTCAAAAAGACAAAGTCAATTACTATAATGAAATGTGCAAAGACCTGGTGTTAGAAAACCAATAGGGAAGAACACGCTCAGCATTTCTCAAGCTGAAAGAACTGAGGAAAAAATGTAAGCCTCGAGTTTCAATATTGAAAGATTCTAAGGGCAAAATGATGAATGATGCAGGAAACATCAAAAGAAGATGGAAGGAATACACAGAGTCACTGTACCAAAAAGAACTGGTCAATCTTCATCCATTTCAGGAGGTGGCATGTGATCTAGAACCAATGGTATTGAAGGAGAAAGTCGAAGCTGCAATGAAGGAATTGGCAAAGAGATACGCTGATGATACACAGCTTTGCTTGCTGAAAGTGAGGGTGACTTGAGGCACTTACTGATGGAGATTGAAGAACACAGTCTGAAGCATGGATTACATCTCAATATAAAGAAAACAAAAATCCTCACAACTGGACCAACGAGCAGCATCACAATAAATGGAGAAAAGATTGAGGTTGTCAAAGAATTCATGTTGCTTGGTTCTACGATCGATGTCAATGGAAGCAGCAGTCAGGACATTAGACGACGTGTAGCACTGGGCAGGTCAGCTGCGAAGGAACTCTTTCAAGTGCTGAGGAGCAAGGATGTCTCCTTAAAGATGAAGGTGCACCTGACACAAACCATGATATTTCCAATCGCCTGGTATGCATGTGAGAGCTGGACAATGAATAAGGAAGACCAAAGAAGAGCTGATGCTTTTGAGTTGTGGTGCTGGCGAAGAATGCTGAAAGTACCACGGACTGCTTAAAGAACTAACAGACCTGTCCTGGAGGAAGTGCAGCCAGAATGCTCCTTGGAAGTGAGAATGACCAGACTTCATCTCACCTACTTTGGTCATGTTGTCAGAGGGGATCATTCCCTGGAGAAGGATGTCATGCTTGGTAAGGTGGAGGGTCAACGAAAGAGGGGAAGCCTTTGACGAGATGGATTGACACTGTGGCTGCAACAATGGGCTCAAGTATAGCAAGGATCATGGAGCTGTCGTGGGATCAGGTGGTGTTTCATTCTGTTGTGCATGGGGTCACAATGAGCTGGAAATAACTCGATGGCACTTAACAACAACAACAACAAAAAGCATAGCTCCCTCAAAATATTCTTCCCACAAGTCAAGTGTTGTGTAATATCTGAAATTAAAACTCAATATTAAGTTCTATCATATCTTCTTTGAGCCTCACAGTGCCCCACAGGCCTAACTACTAGTTCCCATGTTCTCAGCAGATATGCCTTTCTGCTAGCTGGAAATTCTCCCCATCTAATTAGTTCCTATCAGCTGGACCAGTTGCACTCCACTTGGTCCTCAACCTAATGGGTCTTACTTCCCCACCTGCCCATTCAAACAAGTCAATCATGTTCTTTGTCAAGAACACCTTCTTGTTATTACAAAGCCTACCTCCCACTCCCTCTGCTGTTCATTCTGCACCCAAGCTCAAGCCCACATGGCCCTGCATGATATGCGTTGTCCTTGTTCTTCTGGCTGTGAGTATATGTGAGCAACACACTGCTGTCAATCTCATCTGCCCATTTTCAGATGTTATGTACTTGGGCATCTCAAAAACCCTAGGAGAGGACTCCCTCCCTTACTAGCAAGGTAAAGAGGATGTGAACAAATCAAGATAATCCGAAGAGCAATTATACAATTTCATAATTAAATAATGTACACCATTTGAGTTCTTATTTAATTTGTTTAGTTTCTTCCTTACTTACATAGAATAATTTTTGAAGTTTTCCTGTTTACAAAAATAAATAAATAATTGTACAAGCTAAGGAGATCTTATTGGTACATCAAGTGGATAATAGAGGCAACCCACTGCCATTGAGTTGATTCTAACTCATAATGACCCCCATTTGGTTTCTAAGGTGATAAATCTTTACTGAAGTAGATTGTTCCATCTTCCCTCCATGAAGTGGCTCGGGTTTGCACTACCAACCTTCCAGTTAGCAGTCATATGTCTTAGGCACTGTGCCACTAGAGATCCTTAATAGAGGCAACAGCACTGACTATTTTTCTCATCACCAACCCAAAGGAGTTACTCTTGTCCACATACACTTGATTTTATCAGCTCTGCATTATATATTTTTAAAAAAAGGGTGGGGTGGGGTGGGTAGTATGTGCATTGAGCTTGAAAAGGGTTGAGAAAAGAGAGAAGAGTCATCCCTGGTCATTCTCTCAGATTTAAACATGTACTAAAGTGTGAATTCTGTTCACTATATAAGAATTTCACAAATTACTAGAAGAGACCACAGCAGAAACTAGACATACAAAGAAGATGTTTATCAAATCTATTTGGGTATATTCTAATGCAGGAATTAATAATATATTGTTCAATTTTTTTTAATCCAGGGCAAATGCTCAATGGGATCTAGTACCAGTATAACAAGCATAAACTTCAATTACATGCCTCATTGCTTAAGATAGTCATCTTTACTAAAAGAAAAACCTAGAAAGCTCTAGGCCCTTCATCAGCAAATAAAAACAGAGCCAGAAATTTTTAAATTATTGTTGTTCTAATCTTATTTGTATTTGTGAGTGGTGATGTATAGGAAACCTGAACAGAGTAGATTATTGAAATATTTTTAGTACTGTCTGAAATACAAACACTAAATTAAGATAATATGATTTTTTAAAAATTATCTCTAAAGACAATAGGTTTCAGAAGAACCAGACTCTAATCCAAAATTTTCAGCCTAGTTATATGATGCATGTGTTTGGAGTGAGGGTTAAAATTCCATAATATAGTGGTCCCTTGGTATCCAGAGAGATTGGTTCCAGGACCCCAACAGTACTAAAATCCATTGATGCTCATGTCCCTTATATAAATGGCATAGTATTTGCACAAAACCTATACACATTGCATCCCCTCCCATATACTTTAAATCCTCTCTGGACACCTAAATCAGTGTAAATAGCACAATAGCTCCTTAGGCTTTGTGGGATTGCTTTGGCCACTTAATTCCTTCCCTACCTCCCCCAATATGTTTGAGTCAGAGCCAGTTGAATCCACCAATGAGGAACCTGTGGATTCTGTGGATACAGAGGGCCAACTATACTATGATAACCAGAACCTACACAAATCTTTCTCTCCCTCAAGGAAAACATAAGCTAAAAATCATTTTCAATTCATTCAGACAAGGAGGGAAAATCTTGTATCAAGAGAAGCAGCCACTTCCCTACAATCAGAAAACATAATAGCCTTTGGGCTAGTGCTTTCTCTTGCCTTCAATGATTTCTCCTGAACTCCTGTTAGGAAGAATCTGGACCCAGAGGCATCCCATAAACTCCTATCCAACTACCAAAAGACAGTTAACTACCTTGCTAAGATGTAGGCTTGCTCTTCCCCACATGTTTAACAACTTACTCATCTTCCATTATCTCCTTGCACAATGGAGAGTCTGCTAGATTCTCTTGCTTCATCCAGCTCCCCATTCTGCTTCTTCTGGAAACTCTGGAATACAGACAGCCATATCCCCACATGACATCTTATTACCCCACAGTTATGCAATAAATTTTTGGAGGTAGAAACATATCTTCCATTTTGTCTTTTTTCTGCCACATCACCTTTCCTACTGCAAAAAGTGAGTGCTCAATAAATACTCTTGAATGGAATGAATCATTTAGATAATTTTGCTGAGGAATTGAAGCTACATCTCAGCCTAAGGGAGGAATGACAAAATTCTCCTAAAACTCACTGCCCTTGAGTTGATTCTGACTCATAATGACCCTATTTAAAAAAATAAATAAATAAATAAAACTTACTGCCATTGAGTGGATTTGACTTATAGTGACCCCTCCTTGGGTTTCCAAGGCAGTAGCTCTACGGAAGTAAATTGTCCAATCTTCCTTCTGAGAAGTGGCTGGCCGACAGAGTAAAACAACGCTGTAAGGTTTCTGTAGAATAGCTAGTGTGTTTAAACTGTCAACCTTCTGGTTAGCAGTCAAATGCCTTAGGCACTGCGCCACCAGAGCTCCCTAATTCTACTGTGTCTTTAATAAAATATTAATATAAACTAAATTTAAAATGTAAAAATAAGATGAGCACTTTGATCTGCTTCTGAAATGCTAAAATAAGATGCAGTTTATTAGAAGAGATTCCTTACACAGGCAGAAAGAGAATATTCCAGATATCTGATCTGAATTCTGGTATTGATTTGAGATACTAAGTCAATTTACCCTGAAGGTGGAAATGGCTTCATGAGACTAGAAAGATACAACATATTTATGCAATCACAACTTGCATTACTTGTATTGATTACTTGCATACTTATTCTCAAGTGCTAAACTTCTTGCAAAATAGTACTGTTGAGACAGAAAAATTGTGGTGTTTCTTACTAGGAAAACTCTGCTCTGCTTAATGCACAATCAGTATGAAAACATCTTCACACAGTGTTCATCTCTTAGAGGTCCTTCTTGGATACTAATTTTCTCTATTTACTCACTCGTTTGTTTAAAACATATATATTTAGCTTAAGTTTACAAACAAATGTTTAATTTTTTATTTTTTGCACTTAGGTTACTTATAATGTAGTGTTGATGAAACGTAGGTGTACGTAAATAATTTTAAAATAAAGTATAGCGTGATTACTATGATTATTATGAATTTAATACTTTCAGTGATGATATTTAGTTTTGGTTGAATTATGTTTCATTTAACTACATATGTTATTTAACTATGTTTCATTTAACTCACAAAGCAGCCAATCATTCCTACATATTTACTGTGATTACCACGAATTTTGTTCATAGTCTAATTTAAGAAATTTATTTAGGTAGCATCAAAATTATTATAGTTTAGCAAAAGAATTCTCTAGTGGTGGGCTTCAGAGAGCTCAATGTAAGTAGCACTTTGCCAGAGCTGGGACCACTGTGCGTTATAATCATTTGAGAATTTCAGATAAGCTGTTCGCTATAATTTTTGCTTTTGTTTCTTGATTTTGAGTTTTTGACAAAAACAAAAACTCTAAGTTCAGGACCTCAGACCAATGGGTAAGCCATCTGCATAAATTCAGACACAGAATAGTGTTGAAAACCCAGCAATAGCTCCTACATCTCAAACTCGCATTCTCAACCCCAGCTTTGTGGCCAGGGCCAACCTGTGGCCTGGAGTGAATTACAGGGAAGGTATTGGCAATAGGGAATGATGAGGAAGTTGTTAGTTTCCTCCTCTTTCTTCTAAGTTGTCTATGTTAAATTTGAAATCTTCGAAACATCCAGGAATCAATATTCTATAACAAAATTTTCAGTGGAAATATTCTTAGAATGGAGAGGGAAATACTTGACAGAGATGACCTGCCTAGTACTTTTTGGAGTAGACTGCAAAGGGTCCCCTCTACAGCTTCTTTACAAGGAAATATTGAAGGCCTGGTGGCACGGTGGTGAAGCACTTCTCTGCTAACTGGAAAGTTCGCAGTTCAAGCCTGGTGGAACCACTGAGACTATGGTCCCTAGCTGTCCTTCAAGTCTGGAATTGAACCCACACCCGTGGTTTCCAGCCAAACAAAAGACAGGAATATGAGTTGAACGTTTACCTCAGGTACATACACTCCTTGGAGAGAACAATCATGGGAGAAAGAAGGGCTGCTTATGCACAGGGAGACAGCTCAGGGGGCAGGAGTGCATGGAGGGATGGACA
>NW_006921638.1:11849157-11849887 GCF_000298275.1 Orycteropus afer afer | reverse complement strand
ATATTGCAATTTTTAAATATTTTAGCTCAATTGTTTGTCTTCTTCCTTCCATTCCAAGTCCCTTTCATCTAAAATAATTTATGAGATCTCTTTTTTCTATTTATGATTCTTTTGAACACTATCACATATGGATCCTGCAAAATTATAGGCATTCTCTTTTTTATTTTATTCCAATGAAGAATATAATTGTATCCAACTAAAAAGCATGGGAACAGATCGAGGAGTCAGCCGCAGGGATCCAGGTGAGGAGAGGGAACCCAAGCCACGCCCCACAAGCAGCAAGGCAGGAATGGGGGGAAAGTACAGAAAAGGCAAAAGGGACCTGAACAGATTGAGGAGTCAGCCGCAGGGATCTAGGTGAGGAGAGGGAACCCAGGTTATGCCCCACAAGCAGCAAGGCAGGAAAGTAGGGAAAGGACAGAAAAGGCAATGGGGATCAGAACAGATCAAGGAGACAGCTGCACGGATCCAGGTAAGAGTGATCAGAGAGGTTTACAGCAGCTAAAGGAGACAAACTTGTCTGTCAGTTTGTCCCACTGTGGTGACGTGTTGCTGTGAGTCTTGAGGTTGTGTCACTGGTGTTTCAAACCCAGTGGGGTGCACACGGTACAAGGGTATCAGCCTGGCTTGCAGAGTGAGACAGACTAGGAAGAAGGAGGAGGCCATCCACTTCTCAAAGAATTGGCCAGGGAAAACCTTATGAATAGCAGAGAAACACTGTCTGATACAT
>NW_006921638.1:11828551-11849057 GCF_000298275.1 Orycteropus afer afer | reverse complement strand
ATATGTGAACTGCTGTATGGAAAGTGAATCTGCTCTGTAAATCTTCACCCAAATCACAATTAAAAAAAAAAAAAGGAAAGTTCATGGTTCAAATCCACCAGCCACTCTCTCCATGATATGCAATGGATTTGGTTTGGTTTGGTAAGCTCTGTCCACAACAAATACTGCTTTCTCTTGAAAACTGGCAGAGACAATTGAAGACATGCAAATATAACAAAAGAAAAAGCAATGTGTGTATATATATATCAGGAATTGAGAGAAAAACAAGTGATGATTTTCTCTTTTTTCAAAGACTTACAGAATCAGGTACTCTCTCTAGGTATAGCAACTTAACAAAATCAAATGCAAATCCCCACCTTAGGGGAAGGACACCTGAGCATAACCTCCTCACTAAATTATAGAAGTGATTCTCTTGAAAGTTCCCCTCTTTGGAGGTATAGTACAGAAGCACTTCCTCCATGCACTTCCCTAAATGGCTGACTTTGTCTCTCTCAGTCCTCCCTGTCATCTGGTGAGGGACAGAATGGTCACTGGAAGAGCTAGTTCTGGTGTTTGTCATTAAGTCCTGCAAGAAGAGAGCTGACTCCAATGTACTTCACTAAGTACACTTCCTCAGACTTGGGCCTTGATTATGATTCCAAGACAACAGAAAAATTACCATTTCCATCATCATCTCTATTATGCCTTCATTTATTAATGGTAGCTTTTAACAGGAAATAAATTTCTAGATTGACAGTTGTTTTCCCTAAGCACTTTGACTAGTGACTTTTTTGTTGCTGGACCATAGTGCAGAAGAAGGTCTTAATATTGTCAGTCTGGAGACTCAAGATTTGTATTGAAAATATGATAGATACAGTCATCAAGCTTATTACACACCCAACTATAAGACTGACTCTAATTCTTCCTGTATTCTTGCAGTATTTAGCAGAGGCAATGTTTAACTGAGGAGCTCTGGCAGCACAGTGGTTAAAACATCCAGCTGCTAACCAAATGTTGGTGGTTCAAGCCCACCAGCTGATCCTTGGGAGAAAGATGAGGCAGTCTGCTTCTAAAAAAGATTTACAGTCTTTGAAACCCTATGGGGCAGTAATACTCTGTCCTATAGGATCACTATGAGTTGGAATCAACTCAATGGCTGTGGGTTTGGTTTTATGGTTTATGTTTAACCTATGGAGCCCTGCTAGCACAGTGGTTAAGCACTTTGCTGCTAACTGAAAAGGTGGTGGTTTGAACCCACCAGCTGCTCCATGGGGAAAAAAATGTGGCAGTCTACTTCCATTGAGGTTACATCCTTGGAAACCCTATGGGGCAGTTGTACTCTGTCCTATAGGGTCACTATGAATCTACTTCACAGCAATGGGTTTGGTTTTTGTTGTTTTTTGATGTTCAACTGTCTGACCAACTGCTTGAATAATTTCTTTTAGAAAGATCAGCACAAGACCAGTCCCTATGAGGCAGAGGTAAAGATGTCCCAAATGTCCAACATTTCCAAACTGCTGTGCCACTCCATCATCTCTGACACCAACTCCTCCTCCTACCCTCAACAATCTCCCTCCTGCTTAGGATTCCATAGTTCACTGTAACATCTCACAGAATTCACAAATTCCCAAGGAAATGGCTCATGTGGTGATAGTGGAGGCTGGGAGGCTGGCAGGCTGGGAGGCTGGCAGGCTGGCAAGTCCCAGGTCTGTGGATAGGTCTGGAGGATTCTACCAACTCACATGGTTGCAGGGGTTGGCAAACCCAACTTGGCAGATCAGATGATGGCTGCTGTCTGAAGTCCAGGGATGAGATGATGAGGAAGATAAGGATGGTGACTTAAGTCACACTTTCCAGCAAGGTGGGGCTTGAGATATATCCCACCCTAAGCAAGCATCGAGAGTAGGATATACAATACACAAAAAGGAGTATGATGGCTAGAAGGGCCATATTAAGCAATTCAATGCACTGCACCAACAAAGGGGAGCATACATTTTTCTAAGGCTTATCACCCCCATAGAACTTAATTTCCAGTTACCTCTGTCTACTTCTTGACCCCTAATGAAGCAAAGGTTCAGATTCAGTCTTGCTCACTGCTTTGTGTTTCTATTAGATTTCTTATCAGTTTTATTAAAACAGCTATTGATTTCTCTATTTATATTTCATTATCATTGTTCCATATCTAGAACAGAAGAAGCACCTCAAAAATGAACTTAGAGAGTTATCTTGATCAAATGTTTCAATCTGTTGAATTGGAACGTATTATTTCATTCAAAAAAATTTGAATATGTGAGGAGAAAACCCACAAGTTCTAATCTCGATGCTGTAATTACTTTTAAGCAGGGTATAGAGTTTTGTTGGTGCTTGTTGATTTTAATAAACCAGTAAGTATTATGCTACAAATTTTTAAAAACCGTATGGCATTGACATTTTGTAGCTTACGTGGCATGAATATTCATCTTATAGTGCAAAATGTCTTTAAAATGTGACTCTACTCAAGTATTAAATTAAGACAAGTTTCTATTTTCCACAAAAATTAATAATGCTAAAATTAAGAGTTCTATTTTCTCTAATGAATAACGATCAATGTAATGATAAAAATACAGTATATAAATCACATTTTTAGTTGATATTTATCATTTTGATTTAGAACCTCTATTGCCTTCCTGTTTACCTGTGTTTTATTGACTACGCAAGAGCATTTTACTATGTGAATCATAAAAAATTATGGATAACATTGTGAAAAATGGGAATTCCAGAACACTAAATTGTGCTCATGAGAAACCTGTACATAGAACAAGAGGCTGTCATTCAAACAGAACAAGGGGATACTGCATGATTTAAAATCAGGAACGGTGTGTGTCAAGTTTGTATCATTTCACCACATTCATTCAAGCTGTATGCTGAGCAAATAATCCCAGATGCTGGACCATATGAAGAAGAATATAGCATCAGGATTGGAAGAAGACTCATTAACAACCTGAGATACGCAGATGACACAACCTTGCTTGCTGCAAATGGAGATGACTTGAGGCACTTATTGACGAAGATCAAAGAGTACAGTCTTCAGTATGGATTACACCTCAATATAAAGAAAACAAAAATCCTCACAACTGTACCAATAAGTAACACCATGATAAATAGAGAAAAGATTGAAGTTGTCAGGGATTTCATTTTACTTGGACTCACAATCAACACCCATGGAAGCAGCAGTCAAGAAATCAGATGATGTATCACATTGGGCAAATCTGCTGTAAAGACCTCTTTAAAGTGAGAAGCAAAGACGTCACTTTGAAGACTAAGATGCACCCAACCCAAGGCATGGTATTTTCAATCACATCATATGCATGTGAAAGCTGGACAATGAATAAGAAAAACCAAAGAAGAGATGTCTTTGAATGGTAATATTGACAAAGAATACTGAAGACACCATGGATTGCAAGAAGAATGAACAAATCTGTCCTCAAAAAAGTGCAGCCAAAATGCTCATTAGTAGCGAGAATGGTCAGACTTTGCCTCACCTACTTTGCTCATGTTGTCAGAAGGGACCATTCCCTGGAGAAAGATATCATGCTTCGTAAAGCAGAGGGTCAGCAAAAAAGAGGAAGACCCTTGAAAAAATGGATTGACACAGCTGCAACCATGGGCTCATGTATAACAATGATTGTGAGGATGGCACACGACTTGTCCTTCTGTTGTATAGAGGGTCACTATGAGTTGGAGTTGAGTTGGAGGCACCTGACAACAATTGCCTTCCTGAAAATTAAACATCTTTTTAGTAAAATATTGTTTTTATTATTATTTGGACATGTGACATAAAAACGCTGCCTATCTTAAACCAGATAATATATTTGCCTTTGCCTAAGTTTTCACATCACAAATTTGTTCCATTGTTAGTTTTGAGTTTTTTATTCTGAGTGTATAGAATGCCACATACTAAAGTGATTCTTTTTACTTATGAACATTTTTACTAATTTTGAAGGAAACAATAAAACTATTATTTGAAGTTTTCCGTAAATATGACAAAATCTTGGCAATTTTGGGAAACTATTTCTCTTCATGCTGTATAGAATAGAGAAATGGCAAAAATATTTCATCAGAGAGCACATTAATAATTTGCTCTATATATCACCTTTTTTAATTCCATGTGATTGTCATCTCCATTAATGTGTGGTTAAACAATTCAAATTTGAAGATAAAAACCTTCTTTTATTTCTTAGGAAACAAATTCTTAGGAGTAGCAGATAAGCATTTGTTTTCTTACTAAACCAAAAGGAAATCCACTACTTAGAGTCATTTCCAACTCATAGTGGCCCCGAGTGACAGAGTAGAGCTGCCCCATAAGGTTTCCTAGGTTCTAAATCTTACAGAAGCAGACTGCCACATCTTTCTCCCATGGAGAGGCCAGTGGGTTTGAAAATGCCAACTTTTAAGTTGTTTAAGCTGCACTTAACAACCACACCACCAGGGCTCCTTTGTTTTCTTATTAGAGATCCAAAAATATTTAACTTGGATATAGCAGTAATTGGAGTAAAATGTATGAATTGTATCAAAGTTTGTGTCTATTCTATTTGCCATCAAGTTGAGTCCAAGTCATAGTGACTTCACATGTGTCAGAGTGGAACTGTGCTCCACACGGTTTTCAAAGCTGGTTTTTCTCAGAAGTTTATCACCAGGCCTTTCTTCTAAGACACCGTGGAGTGCCTCCTAGTTAACTCGAACCTCCAACTTTCCAGTATTTGAAAGCATTAACCATTTGTGCCACCCAGGGACTCCATTTCAAGGTTAGGAAGTGTTGTTTTTTAAAAAAAAAAAAAAATTCCTTTTTTGTTGGTAATGAGCTTAAATGGAAATTATAAAATAATAACTAACACTTAAATTACACTATTCTAAATGCTTCCTCACATTATCTCAATTAATTCTCATATAAATCCTCTAAATTAATAACTTTTTATAAATCTGATTTTACAGAAGAAGAATTTGGACCACCAATTAATAAATAACCTGCCCAAAGTCACATAACCCAAATGCAAGGGAGTTGGCATTAAAACCCAGACATCTAACACTTTTAAACACAGCACACTATCTTACCATGCACTTTCTTACTGTGCTCCATGGCAGAATTCCCACCACTTGTTTGTTAGCTTGTCATACTGTGGTGGCTTGCACGTTGCTGTGAGGCTGGAGGCTATGTCATCGGTATTTCAAATACCAGCAGGGTCATGGATGGTGGACAGGTTTCAGCGAAGCTTCCAGACTAAGACAGACTCAGAAAAGGAAAGGGTCATCCACTTCTCAAACAATTGGCTAGTGAAAACCTTATGAATAGCAGGGAAACACTATCTGATATATTACTGGAAAACTTTATGAATAGCCCTGAAATGTTGTCTGATACAGTGTCAGAAGATGAGCCTCTCAGGTCAGAAGGCACTCAAAATACAATTGGGGAAGAGCTTCCTCTCCAAAGTAAACATTAATGACATGGATGGAGTACAGCTTTTGGGATCTCCATTTGCTGATGTGGCATAACTCAAAATGGGAACAAACAGCTGCAAATATCCATTAATAACCAGAACATGGAATGTATGAAGTATGAATCTAGGAAAATTGGAAGTTATCAAAAATGAAAAGGAATGCATAAAAATTTATATCCTAGGCATTAGTGAGCTGAAATGGACTGGTTTAGGCCATTTTGAATCAGACAACTATATGTTCTACTGTGACAAATTGAAGAGGAATGATATGGCATTCATCATCACAAAGAACGTTTCAAGATATATCCTGAAGTACAATGCTGTCAGTGACAGGGTAATATCCATACGCCTATAAGGAAGACCAATTAATACTACTATTATTCAAATTTATGCATCAAACACTAAAGCCAAGGAAGAGAAAATTGAAGATTTTTACCAATTTCTGCAGTCTGAAATTGATCAAACATGTAATCACGATGTATTGATTGTTACTGGTGATTGGAATGCAAAAGTTGGAAACAAAGAAGAATCACTGGTAGTTGGAAAATATGGCCTTGATGATAGAAATTATGGCAGAGATCGCATGGTAGAATTTTGTAAGACCAATGACTTATTCATTGTAAAAGCTTTTTTCATACATGTATATACATGTATAGCCATACATGTGGACTTCACCAGATGGAATACACAGGAATCAGATTAACTACATCTGTGGAAAGAGGTGATAGAGAAGCTCAATCTCATCAGCCAAAAAAAGGCCAGGAGCTGACCGTAAAAGACACCATCAGTTGCTTACATGCAAGTTCAAATTGAAGCTGAAGAAAATTGAAACAAGTCCAATATGACCTTTATTACATCCCACCTGAATTTAGAAACTTTTTGAAGAATAGATTTGACACTTTGAACACAATGACCGAAAAACAGATGAGTTGTGGGACAACATCAAGAATATCATACATGAAGAAAGCAAAAGGTCATTAAAAAGACAGGAAAGGAAGAAAAGATCAAAATGGACGTCAGAAGAGATTCAGGAACTTTCTCTTGAATGGAGACTAGCTAAAGCAAATGGAAAAAAAGACAGATAAAAAAGTTGAACAGAAGATTTCAAAGAGCAGCTCAAGAGGAAAAAGTCAATAATTGTAATGAAATATGCAAAAACCTGCATTGGAAAGCAAAAAGGGAAGAACACTCTCAAAATTTCTCAAACTGAAAGAACTGAAGAAAACATTCAAGCCTCTAGTTGTGATATTGAAAGATTTTATTGGCAAAATACTGAATAATGCACGAAACATCAAGAGAAGATGGAAGGAATACAGAGTCACTCTAGCAAAAAGAATTAGCCAATGTTCATCTATTTCAAGGTGTGGCATATGATCAAGAACAAATGGTATTGAAAGAAGTCAAAGCTGCACTGGAGGAATAGGCAAAAAACAAAGCTCCAGGAATTGAGGTGTTTCAAAACACAGATCCCACACTGGAGGCACTTACTTACCTATGCCAAGAAATCTGGAAGACAGCTACCTGGCCAACTGATTGGTAGAGATCCATATCCATGTACATTCCAAAGAAAGGTGATCCAACAGAATGTGGAAATTATAAAACATATCATTAATATCACCTGCAAGTAACATTTTGTTGAAGATAATTCAAAAATAGTTGCTTCAGTATGTTGATCAGGAACTACCAGAAACACAAGCTGGATTCAGAAGAGGACGTGGAACAAGGGATATCAGTGCTGATGTCAGATGGATCTTGCCTGAGAGCAAAGAATACCAGAAAGATGTTTACTTATGTTTTATTGATTATGCAAAAGCATTCAACTGTGTGGATCATAACAAATTGTGGATGATATTGAGAAGAATGAGAGTTCCAGGACAAGTAATTGTACTCATGAGGAACCTGTACATGGACCAGGAGGTGGTGGTTTGAACAGAACCAGGGGACATTGCATGGTTTAAATTAGGAAGGGAGTGTATCAGTGTTGTATCCTTTCACCATACTTATTCAATTTGTATGCTGACCAACTAATCTGAGAAGCTGGACTATATGAAGAAGAATGTGGCATCAGCATTGGAAGAAGACTCACTAACAACCTGCAATATGCAGACGACACAACCTTGCTTGCTGAAGGAGAAGATGATTTGAAGCACTTACTGATGAATATCAAAGACTGCAGTCTTCAGTGTGGATTTCACCTCCTAAGGAAAACAAAAATCCTCACAACTGGACCAAAAAGCAATATCATGATAAATGGAGAAAAGATTGAAGTTGTTAGTGATTTCATATTACTTGGATCCACCATCAACACCAGTGGAAGCATCAGTCAAGACATCAGACAACATATTAAACTGGGCAAATCTGCTGCAAAGGACCTCTTTAAAGTGCTGAAGAGCAAAGGTGTCTCCTTGAAGACCAAGTTGCGCCCAACCCAAGCCACAGTATTTTCAATCGCCTCATATGCATGTGAGTGCTGGACAATGAATAAGGAAGACCAAAGAAGAGTTGATGCTTTTGAGTTGTGGTGTTGGTGAAGAATGCTGAAAGTACCATGGACTGCCAAAAGAAATAACAAACTTGTCCTGGAAGGAGTGCAGCCGAATGCTCCCTGGAAGCGAGAATGGCCAGACTTCATCTTACCTACTTTGGTCATGTTGTCAGAAGGGACCATTCCCTGGAGAAGGATATCACACTTGGTAAAGTGGAGGGTCAACAAAAAAGGGGAAGGCTCACAATGAGACGGTTTGACACAGTGGTTTTAACATTGGGCTCAGGTGTAACAAGGATTGTGAGGCTAGCACAGGACCAGTCAGTGTTTCATTCTGTTATACGTAGGGTCACTATGAGTTTGTGCCTACTCGACAGCACTTAACAACATGAACTATTTGCAAGACTTTTTAAATTAAATATATGTAGTGTGGTCTATGATGTTCATGAGAAAAGAAGCAAGGAAAGGTAAAATAATTTATAGAAGATAAAGTAAATTCCAAGAATGGTTTCAATCTTTGAATACCAAAACAGAATTTTCTTCATTGACTTCATTTTTTAACAATAAGATGTAAAAGGGTACCACGTATTTCTGCTGTATTTTGTGATTATATGAAAATAAATTACATCAGCCCCATTTCAATGAAATGGTCTAACAAAAGTTAATAAATTAGTGTGTGCTCTATGATAACATAAATTGAAACTGTTTTAGAGGAAAATTGTTACATGAATAATTGTCAGTAGTGTTTCCTTCGTTTTAAGAGTCAGTATAGCATATATTGGGAGCTCTGGTAGCATAGTGCCTAAGGCGCTTGACTGCTAACCAGAAGGCTGGCGGTTCAAACCCACCAGCCACTCCTCAGAAGGAAGGTTGGGCAATCCTACTGCCATAGTGATACTGCCTCGGAAACCCAAGGAGGGGTCGCTATGAGTCGGGGCCAACTCGACGGCACATAACAACAACAACAACAACATAGCATATGTTACTATATGGTAAAATACATACTTTCCTTAAAACCCTTTGCTTTGCTTAGCTATTAAAATGACTTTAAATCCTTAAAAGACTAAATATCATAGATTTACTTTTAAAATCAAAGAATTTCTTACTTAATATTCCAAGTAAAACAGGCTATAAATTTCGTATCTTGCAAAGTTAATATAATTTTCATCAGTTGAAGCACACAGTTCAATTTCTAAACCTTGAAAATAAATGAAATGATAAAGAAATGAAACACCAAATCAATCTTCTTGGTCATGAGAATTCAGAATGTGCAGTTTTGTTCTTTGACATTAACCTTTATTGATTTGGCCATTTTAACAAATCAGTTCCCATTCTCATACCTTCAATTTTATGCTTCACTATTTCTGGAATTAAATTTCTTTAGGTCTTAATATTAGGCACTTTTTGGTATTTGCTCTAGGGGAGAAAAATCTGTATTATAAACCATCTTAACCTTAAAATTATTCTTTTAGGAAATCTTTGTTAAAACCTTTTGAAAAATCTGAACCTCTAATATACCTGTTTAAACTTATCCTTAATAATAATACATATCTTGAATAGTAAAAGTTAGAGCCAAATTTTTCCCAAACAAAATGTTAGTCTTTATTTACATAAGGGAATGTTTCCCTCAGATGAGTCTAGAGATTGATTATTCTGAAAATTTCTATAAAATTAGGTCAGCAATGAGACTATGAACTTAGAACTAAAGAACACAGAGATAATTGAACCCAATTTTTATTTCCTCTAATACCTAATGTTACAAACAATTCAAAACTTCATTTTATGTTTTTTCTGCCTTCAGAACTCAGTTTCACAATATTTTTAACAATTAATAACTGAATATTTCTAAGGCTTTTGTCTTGATACGTCAAAGAGTAATGATTGTTTACACAGAGAGCATTGTAAAACTAGAAAATGTTTCATTAGATTAACAGCTATTGTGTTAACAGAACCATTCTTTTCTTTTAATATGAAGGGTAATAAAATACAGATTTAGGAATATTATATGGTAGCTGAGAGGAAAGTTAGCAGCTCTATCTTTAAAAAGTAATTTAAAGACTTCAACTGGGTCAGATGATAAAACTTTCAACTCTGTTGTTTATAACATATTTTTAGAAGAATCCACTGGGACAACTATCTTATTTGAAAAGTTGTCTTTTCTGGAATATTCATGAAGCAAAAGAGTTTATAGCATTCTCTCTAAACATAGGCATAGTGTATGTGTACAGTTGAGGACTGTTTAAAAATATTTCAGGATTCAAACAACTTATCATTTAAAAATAAACTATTTTACCTTTCCCTGCTTCTTTTCTCATGAACATCATAGACCACACTACATTCATTCTTTCAACAAGAGTTATTTGCCAGTTCTCTAGAGAAGCATTTATAAAATCATTTAAGTTAGGGCATGACATTTTTATAATATTCTCACTTGCTGTAATATAGCATGTAAATATTTAATATTATGAGTTTTCTCTAATCACTTGTGGTAGCTGTCAATAATAGTACAGGTTTTAGAACAATTATGAGATAGAATCCAGGATTAATAGATAAGAATATTTGATGCTCAGCAAATTTTGCCAAGATTGCAGGAGGACAAATGCCATAGAGGGAGCTCTGGTGGCGTAGTGCCTAAAGCATTTGACTGCTAACCAGAAGGCTGGCAGTTCAAACCCACCATCCACTCCTTGGAAGGAAGATTGGGCAATCTACTTCTGTAGAGATAGCGTCTCAGAAACCCAAGGAGGAGTTGCCAAGAGTCCAAATCGTCTTGACAGCAACGAGTAAGTGCCATATGTGCTATGATTTGTTTCAGAAATCAATGCCAAAGTATAAAATATGTTTCTTTGTTTCTAACAGTAAAGGGGTATGAAATGTTTGGATTAATTGTAGCACTAATATAAAAATATTTCATTTAAAAGTAGGTGCTCTGGAGGTACTGTGGTTAAGACATTGGGGTGCTAAACAAAAGGTTAACAATTCAAATGCCCCAGCCACTCTGTGGTAGAAAGATAAGGCAGTCTGTTACCATAAAGATTTACAATCTTAGAAACCCTGTGCGGGTTACTATGAGTAGAATTGCTATGGTTAGCAGTGGGTTTGGGTTGTGCTGGGTTCACTTGAAAGTAAGTTAAATTTCATTTTCCCCATAACACACAATATAATTAGATATGCATTTGTCTACAAATTTATTTCATCAAATATTTGAGTGCATATTTTACCAAGGCACTGTGCAGTGTAAACAACATTGTTGACACATTTCTTCTCAGGCTTTAGGTCGTTTTAGGAAAATTTCTTGAGCTCAAGTACAGAAAGGAAACTAACATGTGTTGTGATATAACAGACACTGTAATATGACTATTATATAAATGAATTTAGACAGGACAAACACACAAAGACCCACATAAGGCAGAAACTGATAAATGTCCTAAAATCAGCTCAATTCCGTTCTATTCTGACACTAATTGCAGTACCTGTTCTTTAACTCATCAGATCCTAACCATCCATAGTTAGTTCAGATCTCACAAGTAAAAGGACACAGTCTCCTAGACTGTCAAGTCTACCTTAAGACTTCACACACTAGCCATAAATTTGGGGGTTCCAAGGCCACCCACCACCACTCATCTGTTTGTCTGTTGTACTATAATGCCTTGCATGTTGTTGTGAGGCTGGAGGCTACACCACCAGTATTTCAAATACCAGCAAGGTCATCCATGGTGGACAGGTTTCAGTGGAGCTTCTAGACAAAAACAGACTTGGAAGAAGGAACAGTCCATCCACTTCTCAAAGAACTGGCCAGTGAGAACCTTATGAATAGCAGTGAAACACTGTCTGATATATTATTGGGAAATTTTATGAATAGTCCTAAAGCATTGCCCAATATAGTGGTGAAAGATGAGCCCCTTAGGTTGGAAGGCACTCAAAATATGACTGGAGAAGAGCTGCCTCCCCAAAGTAGAGTTGACCTTAATGACATGGATGGAGTAAACCTCTCAGGACCTTCATTTGCTGATGGGGCATGACTCAAAATGGGAAATAGCTGCAAACCCATTAACAATCAGATCATGGAATGTACAAAGTATGAATGTAGGAAAATCGGAAGTTGTCAAAAATGAAATGGAACACATAAAGATCAATATCCTAGATATTAATGATCTAATATGGACTGGTTTTGGCTATTCTTAATCAGACAATCATATGATCTACTATGCCAGGAATGACAAACTGAAGAGCAATGACATTGCATTCACCATCACAAAGAATGTTTCAAGATCTACCCTGAAGTACAATGCTGTCAGTGATAGGATAATATCCATACACTTAGAAGAAAGACCAGTTAATACTACTATTTTTCAAATTTACACACCAACCACTAAAGCCAAAGATGAAGAAGTTGAAGATTTTTACCAACATCTGCAGTCTGAAATTGACCAAACATGCAATCAAGATGTATTGATTGTTACTGGTGATTAGAATGCAAAAGTTGGAAACAAAGAAGAATCACTGGTAGTTGGAAAATATGGTGTTGGTTATAGAAATGACACTAGAGCTCGCATGATAGAAATTTGGAAGACCAACAATTTATTACTTGCAAATACCTTTTCAACAACATAAACAGTAGCTATACACTTGCAACTCACCAGATGGAATACACAGGAATTATATTGACTACATCTATGGAAAGAGGCAATGGAGAAACTCAATATCTTCAGTCAAACCAAGGCCAGGAGGTGATGATCTAATGCTCATATGTAAGTTCAAGTTGAAGCTGAAGAAAATTAAAACAAGTCCATGAGAGGCAAAATATGACCTTGATTTCATCCCATCTGAATTTAGAGATCATCTGAAGAATAGATTTGATGCACTGAACACCAGTGACCAAAAACCAGATGAGTTGTGGGTTGACATCAAGAACATCATGCATACAGAAAGCAAACAGCCATTAAAAAGACAGGAAAGGAAGAAAAGCCCAAAATGGATGTCAGAGGGATTCTAAAATTTGCTCTCGAAAAGAGAGTAGCTAAAATGATTGGAAGGAATGATGAAATAAAAGAGCTGAACAGAAGATTTCAAAGGGCAGCTCCAGAAGACAAAGCAAAGTATATGATGAAATGTGCAAAGGCCTGGAGTTAGAAAACCAAAAGGGAAGAATATGCTCAGCATTTCTCAAGCTCAAAGAATGGAAGAAAAATTCAAGCTTCAAATTGTAATACTGAAGGATTTTAGAAGATGTAAGGAACACCCAGAATCACTGTACCAAAAAGAATTGATTTATGTTCATCTATTTCAGGAAATAGGATATGATCAAGAACCAATGGTATTGAAAGAAGTCGTTGAATGGAAGAGATTTTTATTTGTGCCCATTCCAAAGAAAGGTGATCTAACAGAATGTGGAAATTATTGAACAATATCGTTAATATCACATAAAAGTAAAATTTTGTTGAATATAATTCAAAAATGGTTGCAGCAGTATATTGATGGGGAATTTCCAGAAATGCAAGCTGAATTCAGAAAAGGATGTGGAACAAGCGATATCTTTGCTGATCTCAGATGGATCTTGTCTGAAAGCAAAGAATACCAGAAAGATGTTTACCTGTGTTTTATTGACTGCACAAAATTATTTGACTGTGTGGAACATAACGAATCATGGATAACATTGAAGAGAACAGGAATTCCAGTACATTTCATTGTCCTTATAAAGAACTTGTACATAGACCAAGAGACTGTCATTTGAACAGAACAAGGGGATACTACATGGTTTAAAATAAGGGTGTGTGTCAGGGTTATAACCTGTCATCACACTTATTCACTCTGTATGCTGAGCAAATACTCCAAGAAGCTGGACTATATGAAAAAGAACATGGCATCAGGATTAACAACCTGTGATATGCTGATGATCCAACCTCGCTTGCTGAAAGTGAAGATGACTTGAAGCATGTATTTATGTAGATCAAAGAGTCTTTGTTATCAATTACACTACAACATAAAAAAAAACAAAAATCCTCACGACTTGACAAATAAGCAACATCACAATAAATGGAGAAAAGATTGAAGTTGTCAGAGATTTCATTTTACTTAGATCATCAACACCCAAGGAAGCAGCAGTCAAGAAATCAGATGTCACATTGCACTGGGCAAATATGCTGCAAAAGACTTCCTTAAAGTGTTCAGAAGCAAAGATGGCACTTTGAAGACTAAGGTGCACCTAACCCAAGCCATATGTGGTAGTTAAGGTTGTGCGTCAACTTGTTTGGGCCCGGTTTTGAGTGACTGGGCAGCTGGATGTAATTATTCCCCATGATGAGACTGGTAATCAGCTCCACAGTAGAATCTACTGTGAGCAGCTAAGTAGCTGTCTTAGGGATGTAGTCTGCTTCCAGTATATAAGAAGAAGTTCTAGAAAGGTCTCTAGCTTTTGCCACACTTGGACCCTGCAGTTAACCAAGTCTTCATTCAGTAGCCTGCCATGTGCTTGCCAGTCTTGGAACTGTTTCTGGACTTGCCATGTTGCTTGATAATTGTGGGACTGTGCCATTTTACTTGTCAGCCTTGGTCTTGTCAGCCTCAGCTATCAATAGCTGACTAAGTTAAGAGATGCCTCCAGGTCCATTGAGCAGGGAGCCTTCTTCCAGCCCCTAGAGCTGGCACTTTGAATTCAGACTTCTACCTCCTAAACTGTAAGGGAAAAAATCCCTGTTTGTTAAAGCCATATATTTGTGGTATGTCTGCTATAGCAGCACTAGAAAAATCAAAACACCATGGTATTTTCAATCGCCTCATATGCATGTGAGAGCTGGACAATGGATAAGGAAGACCAAAGAAGAGTTGATGCCTTTGAATTTTGGTGTTGGCGAAGAATATTTAAAATACCATGGGCTGCTGGAAGAACAAACAAATCTGTCCTGGAAGAAAAGAAGTGAAGCCAGAATGCTCTTTGGAAGTGAAAATAGCCAGACTTCATCTCATCTACTTTGGTCATGTTGTCAGAAGGGACCAGTCCCTGGAGAAGGATATCATGCTGGTAGCGTAGAGGATCAGCAAAAAAGGGGAATGCCCTCAAAAAGATGGCTTGATACAGTGGCTGTAATCATAGGCTCAAGTACAGCAAGGATTGTGAGGATGGGGCACGGCTGGGGCAGAGTTTTATTCTGTTGTACACAGGGTCACATGAGTCAGAGTCAACTCAACTGCACCTAACAACAACAACGACAGACAACCCACACTTTCGACTAACTGGCTGCCAATATGGGAGTTCCCACTACCACCTCAGGATACCAGCCACAAATTTGTGTTGAGCAAGGCCTGGAAGGACTTCCATGTGTCTAAGGAAATGTCAATTTCACCCATTCTGTCCAGAGCTGGTCCTCAGATACGTTCCTGATGTTATTGTTCTCTAAAGGTTACTGTCTTTCTTCCAGTGGGGACAGACAGGGACTACACCCTTCCTGAGTCAAACCCAAATTGGGACTCACTTAAAAATCTAAGCACCAAACATGTTCTAAATAATCTACTTCCAACAAAATAACCATAATTCACCATCATTATAAACCTCAGAAAAGCCAAGTAATTAGCTTTCCCTGTAGTAGCCAATTTTTTGAGAGTTGTATTCAATTCTAGACATGTTTTAAATGCTACACTGACAAAATAAAGGTCATTTATTATATACAGTGTGTAAGGAATTGTGAAAAGTCAAGAAACTTTGTGTCATTAGAAAAATAAGTGTTTTTTTTTGCCAGGAGAGAACTTATGGGGAGCAAAATATTTATGTTCTGATATTTCAAGGATTGTCACAGGAAAGAACAAGAGCAATTCTCTTCTACCCCAGAGGGCATAAATAGGTTAAATACTTTTATATGGAGTCAGATTTTTGCTCAATATGAGACATAACATCAAAATAATTTTTCTATCCAGCTACAAAATGACTTGATTAAAGGCCAAGTTCTATAAAGTATCTCTCAAATTAGTCTAGTTTGTGCTGGAGCAAAGGATTCCCAAATCTCCGTGGCATATCACACAATAGTTTATCTCCATTTACGCTACCTGACCAGCACAAGTCACCAAGGCATTCACTGTAGCACCCAGCTACCCAAGGCAATAGAGGTTCCACCATCCTGTGTCATTGCCATAAGTCTCTGGTTGTCTTAAAAGCAAGAAAACAGAGCTGAATCACAAACTGGCTCTTAAATAGTTCTGCCTCAAAATGGTTCACATCATTTCCACATAAATTTCATTGGCCAAAGTAAGTTTCATGGTCATATCTAAGTTCAACTAAATATGGGCATGTAATCCTCCCATGTTTCTGGAAGGAGAGAGATATCAGAGGTTTGAGGAAGTACTTGTAATATATACCATAATTCTCAGTTGGATTTAAGTAGAGGTCAAATTATCATTAGGAATTATTTTTAAAAGATTTGATCTCTAAGCCCCTCTAAATTCTAAAGTTCTATGATTCTCAAATTATGCCAGACAGCTCCTTTTAAGACTGGGGATTTTGCTTCCCCAGGTCAAATAAACAACTCTGTTAGTAATACCTCACAAGTAGGAAAATCACTACGCTCAATATTTGAATGTACTGAACTGAGTTTGCAAAGACTTGGCTTGGAAAAGAGCTAAATATTGACAGGTCAACAGCTCCAACTCTGGTAAGTTTGATGTTTCTTTTTCTTTTTTTTTTTTTTTTCTCCCCAAACATTATTGCAAATATTTATATTTGACTTCTACATAATAGTTGTTGATTTTCAGTAGAAGCTGAAATGAATGACACTTGATAACTGTTTTTCATGTTCTATAGAATTTATTTGCAAGGTTTTGAGCAATTTTTCCATCTTTCACAGTAAAAATGTAAGCTAAGCTAAAAGGTGGCCTTAAATGATGACAGCTGTATTCTGGTGGTTTGAGTATGTCTTTGACTAGGTAAGAGTCACTTCTTATAGGTTATGTTATATATATTACAGTCTCCCAGATTCATTTTCCTATAGACATTTCTTAAATTGACAGCAATTGCTCTGCTCACTTTTGCTAAACTTGCTGTGTTCTAATTTTTTTTTTTTTAATTATGAATCAAGTAAGGACAACTATACATATTCAGTATCATAGATCTAGATCTATAGCTCTGGAAGAAAACAAAAGAATTCACTGCCATCGAGTCAATTTCAACTCACAGCAACCCCCTTTGGGTTTCCAAGGTTTACAATCTTTACAGAAGTAGATAGCCCAGTCTTCCTTCCATGGAGTGGCTGGTGGATTTGAACTGCCAGCCTTCTGGTTAACAGTCAAATGCCTTAGGCACTATGCCACCAGAGCTCTGGAAGAGGGCTTATAAATCATCTGGTTCTCCTCCCTGTTTTACATTCAACAAATTAATAACAATAGTTAATATTTATTGAGTTTAGCATGTTTCAGACACCTGGATAATAATTTCACATATATTATCTCAATTAATATTCACAACAGCCTTATAAGATTAATACTTTCATTATTCCCATTTTGAAGATAAGGTTAAGTAAAGATCCATAGTTAGGAAATAGTTATCCATGCAGTTAGGGAAGAGTGATTTTTTTTTTCATTAAAACTTCTGCCTGTCCACTTTCCCAAAGACTCATCACTATTGGACAGGGTAGGGGCATGCAGCTATGACCCCAGATGTCCAGCTACTACCTGGGATTTCTCCATCACTGCAAGAACTCTCTATTTATGTTAATTACATGGAACTGCCCTCCTTCACAAAGGAGCTCTGGTGATGCAGTGCCTAAGATATTTGACTGCTAACCAGAAGGTAGGTTCAGACCTTCTGGAAGGAAGATGAGGCAATCTCCTTCCATAAAGTTTTACTGTCTTGGAAACCTAATGGAAGTTTCTACAAGTCAGAATTGACTCAATGGCAGTGGGGTTTTTTTGTTTTTTTTTTTTTTTTTGTCCTCCTTCAAAATGTGTCTGCTCATACACACACACACACACACACACACACCATTGTCAATGCTACCCATCATGAACTGAGCTCCAATTAATATTTAAGGCACCCACAACTACATGAACACCGAAAAAAACCTGCTGCAGCTGTGTCGATTCTGACTCATAGTGATGCTATATAGCAGATTAGACCTATTCCATAGAATTTTCGAGGCTATAATCTTTACCGAAGCAGACTGCAACATCTTTCTCCCACACAGCACCTGGCAGGTTGGAACTGCCAACCTTTTCCATTAGCAGCCAAACACTTAACCACTGAGCCACCAGGACTCCACTGAACATCCAAAACACCCTGAATACCCTGGGTTTAAAATATCAACTCTTGTTAAATCCTGCGACACAAACGTGTATACACGGAAAAAAATATTCCATCTTAATAAGAAATACAAACAGAAATAACAGTGAGACATGTTTTCCCCTATCAGATGGGTCAATATTGAAAAAAGTGGACAAATCTTAATGTTAGCAAGAACATGGATAAATAAGCACATGCCCTCTTTCACTGTTCATAATTTTAGACATTTAGCTCAGAATTTTTTTTTACCCTGAATCTTCTTCCTTTTCTTATCTTATCAGTTCTTACCTATCAATCAGTTCTTAACTATCAATTTAGGAAAAGACAACAACCAAACCTCAACCAGTGCCATTGAGTCATTTCTAACTCATAGCGACCCAGTAAGACAGAGTAGGGCCGCCCCATAAGATATTGTAGGCTGTAAATCCTTACTGGGCTGACGACCACATCTTGCTTCTACAGGGAGCTTGTGGGTTTGAATCTCTGACTTTTCAGTTAGCAGCCAAGCTCTTAGCAACTATGCCAGCTGGCTCCTTAAGATGACAACAAAGCCCAGGAAGGAACTATGTTGATCAAATTTATTAAGTAAAGAAATGAAAATTGAAAAAAGTCTATATTATTATCTCATCTGGGAAAATGATAGGTAAGTACCATTAAAATTATTAACTATTAAGGTTTGAACTCCAAGTTCCCTTATTGAGAAGTTTCTGGAATAGTTCCTATAGTCGTTTCTGAAATAGTTTCCCACTTTTAACTGACACCTAGAAACTAATAATGCTTATCTCTAAATAAAGAGTTGTGTGACTTTTACATTTTTCTGTCTACTTTTCAACATTGTTTAATTTTCCATTTCAGTAACAATACAGTTTATAAAATCAGCCAGAAGATTTACGCAAATACAATGTTTATTTAATAGCTGAACTCAATAGGAAAAAAAGGAAAAAGCAATTCTGTTCTTTCTCACCACTATACCTGCAAATCTGTTTCCTGGGTCTCATTTCATGAGCTGTTAACCAAAGAAAGAGGCAGGGCTGTCCTCCCACTGCCAGAAGTCTACCTGTTTAAGAACTGCTGCCATTATCAGTGGAGTTCCTGGATGACACAATCAGTTAAGTGCTAGACGACTAGCCAAAAGGTAGGTAGTTTGAACCCACCCACCTTAGTGCCTTAGAAGAGAGGCCTGGTGATCTGCTTCGGAAAGGTCATGGCCTTGAACCCCCAGTGGAATTCAGTTCTGCTCTGCAAGAAATGGAGTCTCCAAGATTCAGAATCAACTGTTTTTCAGTTTGGGGACCACAATCAGGAGAAACTGCAGCCCAGTTTTTCAACACCCCCTTCTCACATTGTTTTTCCTCAAACTCCAGGATCAGTAAGCACCTGTGTCAGGACTCTCTCAGGGATTCTGCATCAGGTGCCCTCAGCCACTGCCTATGATGAAAGTCTCTTTCCCCTTAGCTACCACCAAAGCTGCTGTCTGATGTTTAAAGCTAAAATATTGCTCCATCCTTTACACTGGTGCTGAAGTGGAAGTATGCAGGAGGCAGAAGAAAGGAAAATGTGTTCCCTACATTCCAAATCAGAGCACTAAACTATTATCCAGTAGAAATAAATGGTGACAAGTCTCTGTATCTATTGCTGAAGTATGGACACATTGTGGGTTAAGGGCTCTGGCAGGCTGGACTGGCGACATAACTTTTATTTATTACACTATTTTTATGGAAAAATGTGTTGAGTTCAAAACAACTGACCTACAAATGATCCTTAGGAACATAACTCGTCTGGAAACTGGGAATTGCTTTTATAACTACTTCTAGCCTGTCAGGTCAAACAGATCAGGACGAAGATAGCAGCACTGATTTACAGTCTTGGCCCTGTTGCTTCCAATTCCTAATTCACGTTCTTTATTCTTAAAACGAGAGCATAATGTGTCTGTGCTGACTACAAGGTTGTTGAGATAATAATCATGGCTACTTTTGAGAAAATATGTTACAAAATTGACAATGTCTATGTATTTACTATTATTCCATTTTATGCATTAGGATATAATGCATAGCACATGCAATTGGTTACAGGAAAGTAGTTTTTGAGCTTAATAAGATTGCCCAAAATATATCATGCTACCTTTTTTTCATACTTTCATGATATTTTCTTAGCAAAAAAAAAGGCACTTTGTCTTTCTTAAATTATATATTATTTTTAGAAAATTGGAAGTAGACTAAGTCTGTCTAGATTTAGGAGTGTTAATTGAGTGCATGATAACACATATACATCCACACGTTTTTGGAATAATGTTAGAATTTGTTA
>NW_006921638.1:11823772-11828425 GCF_000298275.1 Orycteropus afer afer | reverse complement strand
TATATATATATAGCTGTTAACCAAAGAAAGAGGCAGGGCCTCTTTCTATATATATATACTCAAAACTTATATTCAGGTAGGGATTTTACATTTTTCCATTCAGTCACTAATCAATTTTATATCTAACCTAGCTATTTTATACTAACGTTGTTTTATTTTTTAAATATATTTCCTAATGCACCATATTTGTCCTTGTTTTTCAAATGCTCTTGGACCATTTTACCCTTAAATCAGTTCTCTTTATGTTAACTAATGAGCTGAATAAAATCTCTGACAAGTATTCATCCACATTTGCACGAGAGTCATGCTTTTTAACTCGTTTGATAAAAGTGAGAGAGACAAAAGTAAGCCTGGGCCTGAGAGCCTTAGAAGTTTCAGGAAAAATAAACACTGAACATCTGTAATGGTTCTTCATTTTTGAACCAATAATTATTGTTTTTGAGTTCCAGAAAACTGTAACAGTTATCCCACTCCATCACATCTCTTTTTAGTTGCCATTGATTAGTTTATTCCTATTTTTAAAAATATTTTATTGTTTTTTAGGTGAAAGTACACAGCAAATTAGGTTCTCATTTAACAATTTTTATACAAATTTTTCCATGACATCATTATAATTTTCACAATGTGTCACCATTCTCATTATTTCAATTCTATTTATTCTTGTTCTATTGATCTAGCTTTCCTTTCCCTTTTTGCCTTATCATATTTGAATGTGGGTAAGTGTTGACCATTTGGTCTTATATAGTTTATTGTTTAAAGGACACATTATTCATGAACAATATTGTTTATTTTATAAGCCATCTATTATTTGGCTGAAAGGTGACCTCCAGGACTGACTCCTGATAGTCTCAAGAGTTCCTCTAGTCTCTACTGGTACAGGAGATCTGGACATTTTTAGAAATTTTGAGTTTTGTTCTACAAATTTCTCCCATTCTACCTGCACACATTTTATTGTATCCCTGGTCAGAACAGTCAGTAGTGATAGCCAGGTACCATCTACTTCTGGTTAAAAGAGGCTGTGGTCCTCTAGGCTCTTAGTCCTATGTACTGGTTTATTTTTGAGTCTTTTGTTTCCTTCATTCTCTTTTACTCCAGACACATAGAGACCACTAGTATCTTAGATGGTCACTCACTGATTGTTTATTCTTATGTTCCAAATACCATGCTTGGTCTTTTACACTATTCTCATAGAACAGTTTCTGATACATAGTAGATATTCAATAAATCCTTGTTGGATAAAAGAATCAGTTATTTCTAACTCTTAAAACAGCCTGAAATGTAAATACTGTCATTCTTAAAACACAGAAAGGATAATTGACTTTCCTTTAGTCACAGTGAATGAGTGGTAAAGCAAGGATTCAAATCCAGGTGTTTTTGGCTACAAAGTCCAGTCTCTTTCCATTGCACCAGACTAAAGAACAAGCCCCAAATGTCTCCAACATTTCCATTTTCACATAAAAGCTAAAACAGGTTCTCTGAAATTCAAAACAAAAGATACTACTCAAAAAATATTAAAAGTACAGGCCCTGGAAAAATATTCTTAATTTTTAAAATTGTGGGCCTTGGAACTAGAAGATCCCAAGCTCCTTAACCACTTTACTCTCTAGTTCACATCTTCACACCTTCATTTTTTATCCCTACCTGGCTAAGACCCACTAGTCCAATGACCTTCAAATTATGGTCTGGGCCCAAAGACTTTCTGGGAATGCGTGGGTTTAGATGATTATAGGGTAAAAATTTCCAGTTCTCAACTGCCATATACACTTACCTGTAGCTAACCTGCCTGCAAACTCTTATGCAGTCAGAGACAATGGTTCTTCCCTTTCTCATCTTTGCCCTTCCTCACTTTGCAAAAGACATACTCTTCTCTACCCTAACTTTCATTTTGGTGCCTTGCTCTAGGACATAAAAACCTTTGAGAAATCAAAAAGAGAAACAAATCTAGAATGTCAGATTTTTGAGGAAAAGTCTCTTGAAAGTAAAGCCAAGGAGGTCAATCCAAGATGGTAGACTAGGCAAATGTACTACACAGACCTGCTACAGCAAAAACCCGAGAAACAAGTGAAACAGATACAGATGACAATCCCAGAACCCAGAGCTTCAAAGGAAAGAATGAAGAAGTAGATCAGATACCAAGTAGAGGAATACACTGAATTAAAACAGCCAAGAAGAAGGAATATAGACCAATGAAATGTCAAGGGGTCCAGCATAGACATTTTGAATTATTGCAAGCAGGATTCTGATCAGGACAGAAAACAAATAACTGGCTCCACTCTTCCAGGACTGCACTGACATCCACATTGATGATAGGTAACCAGAGAAGTGTGATCTTTCCTATTACCTCACATAATATCTGGTAAGCCCCACTCCAACTCCTACCAGTCAAATGACCCCCTGTTAGTGATATGGCACTTCTTTTCTTTTTCCTTTTTATTTCTTCTTAGTTCTTCCCTCATCCTTTCCCTTATTTCTTTTTTTTTTTTTCTTCATCTTTCCCACCCTCCTTTTTTAGTTTTCTGATCCCAAGTAACAGGTGCTCAGCCTCCTGCCTCCTCTGAAATTGGCAGCACTTGCCTCCAACTGTCTGTAGGCAGCAGCGCACCCTAAAAGGAACAAGGGCCACATGCCTGTCACATCCGTGTTTGATAACCAGCACTTGCACCAATACTATACTGCATTTTCTCCCCTTTTTTGTTCTCTAATTCTTATTTCTTCCTTCTTCTCTCTCTTTTTTCTTTTCATTTTTTCCTCTTCCTCTTCCCCCTGTGTTAGGCTGGGTTCTTTAGAGAAGCAAAACCAGTAAAGCTTATGCAGAGAGAAAAAAAAGATAAATTTATCTTAGGAAAATTGTTCACACACTTATAGAAACTGGAAAGTCCCAAGTTCTTGGATCAAACTTCAAGCTGGAGCCTTTTCCGGACTCATACAGTTGCAGGGGCTAACGAGCTCAAGGTTGGCAGGCAGTATACCAGCTGTTGACTCCAATGAATGATGAATCCAAGATCTCCAGGACGAATAGTGGATTGTTCACTCATAGACAGGTGTAAGCAGCACAACAGGATCCCAATCCACAGAAGAGTGTCTCTTTTTCCCAGGATGTCCATAAATATATTGGAATCAGGCCACACCCCTAGGGAAACTCCCTTTCAATGGATTGGCTGCTCAAAACATATACATCTGATCTCATGATGGGAATAACCCACATCACAACTGCTTAAACCACTCATTGTGGTCCAGACAAGTTGACACACAGATCCAACTTTCACACTCCCTCTTTTTTTTAATCTTGAAGAGTGGGAGCTCTGCAACCAACTACCTACATATCAGAAGGGTCTCCCCTAACCCCTGCAGTCATCAGTGCACACACTCACAGAAGAAGCACTGCTTTCTTCCACAGCCATGTTTGGTGGCTAGTGCTTGTGTAACTACTCTGTTGTTTTTCCAGATGTGCATTTATTTTTGTAATTTTTCTTTTTTATTTCTTCTTAGTCTCTCTTTCCCCCTCCAAACTAACTGTTTTTTCCTTTTTTTTTTTTTTTTTCTACTCCACACATATCCTTTTTGCCCCCATAAGGCAGGAGCCAGAGATCCTACTCAACCATACCTGCCAAACCTGCCACCCTACCCACTGGGTAAATACCACCACCCACTGCAGCACCACAGATGGGAGCCAACACCCACCCAGCCTGCCCTGAGCTGCACTGTATGATCAGCAATTGCAGGCTCATATCCATACTTCCATCAGCTACCTAATTCACCCAGAAACATGTGGTAAGTGCCTCAGTGCTGCCAAACTAGCAAACAGGGCAGCATACACACATTATTGTTGGGAAATATTAATAAAAAACAAAGCAAAAAATGAGGGTGAAGCAAACCAACATACAATCAACAAATTAATATAATAATGTCACAATGTCTCTGAGACAACAGACAACTTCAAGTCATACACACACACACACACACACACACACATGGCAAGATGTTTCCAGCAAGTGACCAAATACAGGGCCAAAATATCATCCAAAGGAAGCAGTGACAATGAACTACCTGATAAGGAATTCAAAAGAATTATACTTAGGATCCTTCAATAGATTAAGAATGAGATCAAGGAAAACAAAGACAACAACAAGGAAATCATACACAAATCAAGGAAAATCCAGACAAAACTCTAGAAGAATTCAGAAAAACAATACAAGAACAAATTGAAAACATAAATGGAAAATTAGAAACTATAAAAAACAACAAATAGAAATCCAGATTGAAATTTCATAAATAGATAACGCATTGGAAGGATCACCCACCCACTGCGATTGAGTCAGAATGACCCCTCGTTGGGTTTCCAAGGCTGTATCACTACTGAAGTAGATTTCCCAACCTTCCTTCCAAGGGGTGACTGGTGGGTTTGAACTGCCAGCCTTCTGGTTAGCAGTCAAATGCCTTAGGCACTATGCCACCAAAGCTCCCATTGGAAGAGTAGTTGTTGTTATGTTGTTAAGTGCCGTCGAGTCGTTTCCGACTCATAGCGACCCCATGCACAGCAGAACGAAATGCTGCCCGATCCCGCACCAGCCCCACAATCCCTGCTATACTTGAGCCCATCATTGCAGCCACCATGTCAATCCATCTCGATGAAGGCCTCCCCCTCTTTCGCTG
>NW_006921638.1:11812395-11820710 GCF_000298275.1 Orycteropus afer afer | reverse complement strand
TGTCTTGCTGTTGGAGACCTCTCATATCACCCCCTCCTGGGTCCCTGTGGCTGACTGTACCTCTGTCTGGCTTCCTGTCTTTTAATCCCCTTTCTCCTGCTCTTCCCGCTTGCTACTTTGGGCGTCCCTGAGTTGTCTCTCCTCACCTGTAACCCTGGGGCTGAGTAAAGGAAGAGTAAAGGAGTAGAATTGAACTGATGAAAGGAAGAATTAGTGAAATTGAAGAAAAATCTCTTGATATTAATCTGTTAGAGAAACAATTGGAAAAAATAATTTTAAAAATGAAGAAAGCCTAAGAATTATATGGGACACCATTAAGAGGAATAACAGGTATGATTGGAATTCCAGAACAGGAAGATATCAATAAAACCTCTGAAGAAATTGTCAAAGATTTCTTGAAAGAGAACTTCCCTAATAGCATGAAAGACTAGAACATATGTATTCAAGAAATTCAAAGAAACCCAAACTTCTTTGGATAGACCACAAAAAAAAAAAAAAATTAAAAAACACACACACACACACAAAAAAAACCCAAATCTTCCAAAATCAAAGAACAAGAAAGAATCCTGAAAGCCATATGGGAAAATTTAAAAGTTACCTACAAAGGCAATCAATAAGACTAAACTCTAATTTCTCAGCAGAAATTATACAGGTGAGAAGGGAATAGAAGAACATATACAAAAACCTGAAAGAAAAAATTATAACGAATAATTATATACCAAGCAAAATTGTCCCTCAAATGTGATGGTGAAATTAGGACATTTCCAGATAAACAGAAATTAAGGGAATTTGTAAAAATTATACCAACCTTACAAAAGATGGTAAAGGATGTCTTTCAGACAGAGAGTCAACAATAGCAGAAAACAACCTGTGATTAACACACATGACTACCTAACCCAGAAACCAATCCAGATATAGAAGTATCTCAAGTAAAATAAACTTACAAGATTGAAAACAGAGAACCAGAGACATCAATTGCTAAATGAGGAAAACTGCAAAGCAAAAGAGGGGATAAATAGTGCAGTTACAGAACTTCCAAGTAGAGAGGAAGTGAAGATGATTTTGAGATACAATGGATTGTTTTAAATGTGGGAAGAAAATAATAAATCAGAGAGTAACCTCAAAGAAAATTGATCAACTTTCTCATCAAAATGAAAAAGAAGCAAGGCACAAATATTTAGCAAAAACTAAAGCAATAGCAGGAGCTCTGGTAGCATAGTGCCTAAGGCACTTGACTGCTCACCAGAAGGCTGGCAGTTCAAACCCACCAACCACTCCTCGGAAGGAAGGTTGGGCAATCCTACTTCCGTAGTGATACTGCCTCGGAACCCCAAGGAGTGGTCGCCATGAGTCGGGGCTGACTCGACGGCAAACAACAACAAAGCAATAGCAATGGAGGAAATTATAAAAATTGAATTCATAAACAAAATGAGCTCACCATAGAAAATGACATAGAACAAAGAAACCAGCAACATTATAAAAATACACATAACAAAATGACAGCAATAAATTCATACTTGTTGATAATTACACTGAATGTAAATGGAGTAAATGCACCAATCAAGAGGCAGACAGTTGTAGAATGGATAAAAAAAAATGATCCACCAATAGGCTGTCT
Source organism: Orycteropus afer afer (assembly GCF_000298275.1). NCBI lineage: Eukaryota > Metazoa > Chordata > Mammalia > Tubulidentata > Orycteropodidae > Orycteropus > Orycteropus afer. The sequence continues at coordinate 11,819,092 of NW_006921638.1, read as the reverse complement.
GCAAGAGGCATACCTTAGACACAAAGACAAAAATAGACTAAAAATAAAAAGGTAGAAAAAATATATCAAGCAAATGGCAATCAAGAAAGAACAGGACTGGCAATACTAATTACTGATAAAATAGACTTTTAGATGAAAACCACCATAAGAAACAGGAAAGGACATTACATAATGATTAAAGGATCAAATGAACAAAAGGATATAACCATAATAAATATCTGTGTACCCAATGAAACAACACCAAAATACATAAATCAAACATAAATAGAATTAAAAAAAAGAAATAGACAATGAAATAATAATAATAGGAGACTTTAATACAGTACTTTCAACAAAGAATAGAACAACTATGAAGAAACACTAAAAAGATACAGAAAAACTAAAGAATACAATTAACCAATTTGGCCTTATAGACATAGAATATTTCACCCAGCAACAGCACAATATACATTCTTTACCAGCACACATGGAACATTCTCCAGAAAAGATCTTATGTTAAGCTAAAATGCAAGCCTCAATAAATTTAAAAACACTGAACTACTACAAAGCACCCACTCAAATCACAATGCTAGCAAATTGGAAATCAACATTAGGAAGATCAAGGAAAAAAAAGCAAACGTGTGGAAACTGAATTAACACCCACCTTAAAAATTACTTGCTAATAGAAGAAAGAAAAACTGAAATTAAAAAATTCCTTGAATCAAATGAAAATGAAAACATAGTATACCAAAATCTTTGGGACACAACAACAAAAAAAGTGCTCAGAGGTCAATTCACAGCAATAAGTGCATGCAACAAAAAAGAAGAAAGAGCCGAATGAATACCTTAATCCAACATCTCTAACAAGTAGAATAAGAAGAGCCAAAAAAAAAAAAAAAAAGCCTATAGTCACTAGAAGAAAAGAAATAACAAAGATGATGTGAAACAGAAAAATAATAAAAAGAATCAATGAGACAAGAAGTTGGTTTTTGGAAAAGATAAATAAAATCAACAAATTATTCATCAATTTAACAAAAGAAAAGGAGAAATTGCAAATGACATGAATAAGAAATTAAATGGGCAGCATCACAACAGAGACAACCAAAATAAAGAACTGCACTCCAACAAATTTGAAAACCTAGAAGAAATGGACAGATTCCTGAAAACACACTACCTACCTAAACTAACAAAGACTCAGGTAGAAAATTTGAACAGATTCATAACAAAAGAAGAACTTGAACAGTTTATTTAAAAAAAAAAAAAAAAAGTTCTAGCCCAGACAAAATCGTTTGAGAATTCTTTCAAACATTCATAGAACTGACACCAATCCTACCTAAACTATTCCATAACATAGAAAAGGATGACATACTCCCAAATGCATTTTATAAAGCAAGCATAACCCAGATAACAGAACTAGGCAAAGCCACCACGAGAAAGGAAAATTACAGACCAATATCTCTCATGAAGATTGATAGATGAAAAAGTCTTCAACAAAAAAGAATCCTTTACTGGATCAAAAAATAATACACCATGACCAAGTGGTATTCATATTGGATATATAAGAATGGCTCAACATTAGAAAAACAATCAATGTAATTCTTCATATAAGAAAACAAAAGAAAATAACCACATAATCATATAAATCTATGCAGAAAAAGTATTTGATAAAATCCAACACTCATTCCTGGCAAAAACTCTCAGCAAAACAGGAATAAAAGAGAAATTCCTAAACATAATGAAGGGCATATATGCAAACCAACAGCAAATATTACTCTCAATGGACAGAGACTGACATCATTCCTTTTGTGAACACTATCCAGACAAAGATGCCCTCTATCACCAATCCTATTCAACATTTTATTGAAAGTCCTAGCTAGGATAATAAGGCAAAGAAGAGAAATAAAAGTCATGCAAATTGTCAAAGAAGTAAATCTCTATGTGAAGATGATATGATCCTATACAGAGAAAACCAAAAGACTCAGAAAGAAAGCAACAACTCAGAAAGAAAGCAACAAGAACTAATTGAAAGAGTCAGCAAAATGGCAGGCTACAAAAGTAACACACAAAAATCAGTTGGGTTCCTCTACATCAACAAACGGTTCTCTGGAAAGGAAATAAGGGAAATAATACCATTTACAATAGCTAACAAAAAGATAAATTACTTAGGAATAAATCTTAACAGAGACACAAAACACCCATACAAAGAAAACTACAAAACACTACAACAAGAAACTGTGAGACCTGCATAACTGGAAGACAATATCATTCTCATGGATAGGAAGACTGACCATTGTGAAAATGTCAATACTACCTGAAGCAATCTATAGATTCTATGCAATCTCAATCTAGATTCCATCAGCATTCTTGAAGGACATGGAAAAACCAACCACTAATCTTACACAGAAAGGAAAGAGACCTTAGATAAGCAGTACACTAATGAAGAAGAACAAAGTGGGAGGTCTGATAGTCCCCAATCTCAAAACTTACTATACAGCCATGGTAGTCAAAAAAAAAAAAAAAACTGGTATTATTTGATCCAGCAATTCCATGACTAGGAATATATCCTAAAGAGATGAGAAATAGGACAGAAACAGACATATGCACATCCATGATCATTGCAGCACAATTCACTATAGCAAAGAAATGGAAACAAGCTAAATGCCCATCAAGGGATGATTGGATAACCAAACTATGGAATATCCACACAATGGAATACTATGCAACATTAAAGAATAATGATAATACATGAATCATCTCACAGCATGGATGAATTTAGAGGACATTATGCTGAATGAAATAAGTCAATAGCAGAAAGACAAATATTGTATGAGCCCACTACTGTCAAGGACAGTTTATTCAAGGAAGGAAACTCATTTTATTGGTTACCAGGGATGGGAGGGAAGGGGAGGAAAAAACTCAGATTATTTAGGGATTACATGTTGATTTGGATGAAGAGAAGAATGCAGGGAAAGAGTCTGTGATCACTATGGTGACACTGCAGAAAGGAAAGATACCAAAATGCACACAGAAGACATAGACAACAGAGGCAAACACTATTACAGGTACAACAGTGTTGTATCACTAGCACCAAATACCAGGCTACAGATTAAAGTATAGACGGGTGAGAAGAGCAGGTAGGGGTAAGCAAACAGGAATACACCCTAGACCAAGGATAGACTTGGCTGAAGATATCTTACATATGCCCTTGTGCTACAAAATTAGCCACATACATTACAGAAGCAACAGAAGACAGGGTGAGAGTAACTTTGCAGAGACAACCAAACATCTTGTGAGAGAGAATCACCAGGACTGGGGGGTCGGGACCACAGTCTCATGGGACATTATGTTCAGTTAGTACATGTAGTTTATAAAAATTTTGTTCTACAACCTAATTTGGTAAGTAGAAACTGGGGTCTTAAAAGCTTTCAGGCAACTATCTAAGATGCAACTATTGGTCTTGTCTCAGATGGAGCAGAAAAGAGTGAAGAAAATCAAGTTCATCTGGAAACAATTAGTCCAAAAATAAGATGGACTCCAAGAACCTCAGCCTCCATGACCCAAGATCAGAAGAACTAGATGGCTCCTGGCTACCAATATTCACAACTCAGAAAGGGATCAAACCTGGAGATCCTGCATAGAGTGGGAGGAAAAAGGTGGATCAAAATTCAAAGACACAAAAATGACCAGAATTCTGGTCAGATGGAGACTGGTGGAACCTTCAAGATTATGGCCCCAGGTGACCCTTCAAGTCTGGAAATGGACTCACTTATGTGACTGGCCCCTAGCCCAACAATAGAAAGACTCACATACAGAACACTTACCCCAGGTCAATGTACCAACCTACTCTGGGGAGATGTACCCCTTGGATCAAGCAGCCACGGGACACCAGAGGTGTAGCATTCACATAGATGGAAGGCTGGACAGACAGAAATGCATGAATGAAAGGGGCACAGGGAGCAGGTGGTCATGGGGAGGAGAGAAGAGGAGAGTTTCTTATGGTTAGGGATGGTGATCAGGGCCATGAGACTAGATGTACATGAACTGTTGAAAGTAAAACAAGTTTGTTATGTAAATTTGCACCTGAAGCACAATTTAAAAAAAAAAAAAGAAAGCAAGCATAAAGTGAATTTATTATGACTCTCTTAAATATTGTAGGTTCTCAATTCTGACTAGTAAATTATTATCATTCAAGGAGGAAAAAGAAAACTGTTATTGGTACAATGACAGACACATAGATCAATGGAACAGAATTGAGAACCAGAATTCTACCTAGGAACAGCTGATCTTTGACAGTGGGTTGAAACTCACTAAATGCAGAAAAGATAGTCTCTTTAACAAATGGTACTGGCAAAACTGGATATCCTTACACCGTATACAAAAACTAACTCAAGATGCATCAAAGACCTAAATGTAAAACCTGAAACTATAAAGTTTATCAAAGGAAAAATAGGGACAAACTTAGAGACCCTAATTTATGTCATAAATATACTATTAAACATAACCAAAAAGGCACAAACAGAAGACAAACTATATAACTGGGACTGCCAAAAAAAATTTACATACATCAAAAGACTCCTCCAAAAGGGTAAAATGAGAACATGCATATTGGGGGAAAATTATATGGCAACAATACATCTGACAAGGGACTTATCTCTAAAATTTATGACAACTTCAACATCTCAACATTAAAAAGACAATGCAATTTAAAAATAGGCAGAAGACATATTTTCACTAAAGATATTCAGGCAGCCAACAAATACATGAAGAAATGTTCATGATCGTTAGCCATTAGAGAAATGCAAATCAAAACAAAAATGAGATATAATCTGACCACAGCAATAATAGTAAAGTTCAAGACAGAAAACAATTGTTGGTGAAGATGTGGAGAGATTGGAACTCTCATGCACTACTAGTGAGACCATAATAAGGTATAACCACTGTTGAAAAGGGTGTGGGGCTTCCTTAAAAAGTTGAAAATAGAAATATAATTTGATCTAACAATCCCACCACTAAGAATATATTCTAAAGAGTTGAGATCTGGTACACAAATAGATATTTGCACATCCATGTTCATTGCAGCACTATTCACAAAGAGATGGAAACAACCTAAGTGCCCATCAATGGATGAATGGATAACCAAACTTTGGTGCATAAACATAATAGAATACTGAACAGCATTAAAGAACAATGATGAATCCATGAAACATCTCATAATGTGTGTGAACTTGGAAGACATTATGCTGAGTGAAAGAAGTCATCACAGAATGATATTACATGATTCCACTACTATAAAAAGTCAAGGAAAGGTTTACAGAGAAAAGGAAATTTTCTATGATGGTTAACAGGGATGGAGAAGAGAGAAGGAAAAATTGCTAGTGAGGTAAGAGTCACTTATTGATTTGGATGAAAGGAAAACCAATACACCAAAAGCAGGTGACCAGCACAAAATATTATACTAAGGAAAGGAAGACAGAGAGAGGTCCACAACAGGTACAGATAATAAAGGTAATTACTATTACATTTACAATACTGCATACTCAGTAATAACAAACATTAATATTTGGACGGATACATAGGTATACAAGGAATATGATCACGTATGAAGTGAACAGGAATATACACATGACCATATATAGGTTTGGCAAATGATATTTCTAGATAAGTATGTGTATGTTCTATGAAAATGTCCATATATATAATAGAGCTAACAGGTATTGCAAAGGTATAATAACTCCTTAGCCACAACCAAACACCTTAAGGAATAGTCACTGGGCCTGCAGGCTCAGGACCATAGTCACAGGGGACATCAAGCTCAATTGGCATAATATAGTACTTTTCTACATCATACTTTGGTGAGTAGTGACTGAGGTCTTAAAAGTTTGCTAGTGACCATCTAAGATGGAACTATTGGTCTCTCCTTATCTAGAGAAAAGAAGAATTAAAAAAAAAAAAAGACACATGGAAACCATTAGGCCAAAGGACTAGTGGACCATGGAACCTCAGCCTACATGACTTTGAGACCAGAAGAATAAAATGGTGTCTGGCTACCATTGCCAACTCTTAAGAAAGGGCCAAAATTAGAGATCCTGGATAGAGTGGAAGAAAATTGTAGAACAAAACTCAAAATCATAAAAAGGACCTGGCTTACTGGCCTGTTAGAGACTGGTGAAACCCCTGAGACTATGCCCTTAATTACCCTTTGGACATGGAATTAATCTCTCTTCCATGCCTTAACTTTCAGCCAAACAATATAGGCTTATGACGTGAACAATTATACCAGGGAGCTGTGCTGCTTAGAACAATCAACCAAGGGAGAATAGAAAAGGTAGCAATTGCATAGGGAGAAAGCTCAGAAAGCAAGAATCCATAGGAAAAAAAAAAATACAGAGTGGAAAAGTAACCACAGAGAAGAGGTGGGAAGAGAGCTGTTACATTGTGGGGATTGCAATCAATGTCACAAAACAAATGTGTATGAATTGTTGAATGGAAAACAAATTTGCTCTGTAAACTCTCATTTTATTGTGATTTATCATGATAATTAAAAAAAGAGGCAGTTCCTGCAAGATGGCGGACTAGGCAGAAGGACTGCACAGACCCTCTTCAACAAAGAAAAGGGAAATCAATTAACACAGACACAGAAGATAATCCTGGACCCCTGAGCCTTGAAGGGAAGGATACAGAAGTGGACTAAACCCCAACTAGCAGAAGAATTTGCATG
>NW_006921638.1:11810427-11811605 GCF_000298275.1 Orycteropus afer afer | reverse complement strand
TCCAGCAACCCCAAGGACACTCAGGGCCTGCAAGACTGAAAAGGTATGACATTCTTCTTATTAATACACCCTACAACCACTTAGTGAACAGAGGTGTGGCCATCCCCACTCCCACCTACCTTCTGGGCCCACAGGAACTCCATCACAGGCTGTGTGCTCAGACGGAGCCTGGGTGCCCTACCCAGTCCTCCACCAATTTTTTTCTTTTTTTTTTTTTTTTCGTCTTTTCTTTCTTTTTACTTTTTTTCTTTTTCACTTTCTTTTTCCTGGTGATTAGTTTGCTTGTATTTATCTTTTTCAAAATAATGAATATTATTAATACTTTTGTCCCTTTTATTATTATTCTTAATCTTCCCCTACCATGTCCTATTTTTCAGCATATTTTCTTTTCCCTGTGACTGGTTGAAATTCTGCTCCCCCCAATTTAAGGTGTGTTTTTTTCTTTCCCCCCTTTTTTTTTTCTCTTGATTAACCCCATTCCTTGCTATTCTTTTTCCATTCTTCCTATTTTTTTCTTCATTTATTATTCTCCTTAACTACTTTTTTTTTTTCTTCTTAGTGCCCTATCCAAAGATATTGCAGGTTTGCTTGTTTTTTCTTCTTTTTTTCCTTTTTATCTTTTTTTGGTTACTGTTCCTGTGTGATTACATGGGTGTTTTTTGTCCATGGGCTTTTAGTTTTTGATGGTTATTCAATTGTAATTGTGTCTAACTGAGTGGGAGACAACAGTCCTCATAAGACACAACCACACCCACACCTCGGGTGACTGCACTTACTGAGCGAAAACCACTTCCTCCTTCTACACCAATGGGCAAATGATAAAAAACCACCAAAAAGAGCCTGAAACACCCTTGGCTGCTCTTCACAAACAGTTAACAGAGATCTAAATACAACAACACCACCATGCCTCAGAAATAACAGACCATCACAGTTCACACAAAGATGCAGGATAAAGTGGTAGAAACAAGGGAGCAGGATACAGACCCAGAACACATCCTTGAGGATGAAGCAGCATTGGAACTCACTGATAAGGAATTCAAAACAATTATCTTTAGGTATCTTCAAAGGATTGAGAGACAAACCAAAGAAAACACAGAAAAAACCTTACAAGAATTTTGGAAGAAAATACAAGAACAAAATGACAAAACAAATAAAAAATTAGAAATGATTCTAAATCT
>NW_006921638.1:11794954-11804882 GCF_000298275.1 Orycteropus afer afer | reverse complement strand
TAAACATTTACCTCAAGTAGACACACGCCCTGGAGAGAACAATCATGGGAGAAGGAAGGGCTGCTTATGCACAGGGAGACAGCTCAGGGCGCAGGAGAGTATGGAGGGATGGACACTGGGAAAAGGTAACTATGGGGAGGAAGTGGAAGAGAAGCTGTTGCATTGTGGAAAACTGTGGTCAATGACATGTGACAAAGTATATGTGAACTGCTGTATGGAAAGTGAATTTGCTCTGTAATTCTTCACCCAAATCACAATAAATAATAAAACTATAAATTATAAAAAAAAAAAAGAAGAAGAAGCTTAACAAACCCCAAATAGGATAGACCATAAGAGGAAATCACAAACACATGTCATAATCAAAATTTCCAAAACTAAAGACAAAGAATCATGACAGCAGCTCAGGAAAAACAAAAAGTAACCCTCAAAAAATAATCAATAGGACTAAACTCTGGTTTCTCAGCAGAAACCATGCAAGCAAAAAGGCAATTATACGGCATATATAAAACTCTGAAAGAAAAAAAAAGTAATCAACCAAGAATTATATATCCAGAAAAACTGGCCCTCAAATAGTATGGGTAAATTGGAATATTTATAGATAAATGAAAATTAAGGAATTTTGTAAAAACCCAACCAATCTTATAAGAAATGCTAAAGGGAGTCTATCAGACAGTGAACCAGCAATGACAGACAACAACAGGAGATTAAGACACACAACAACATCACCTGGAAATCAACCCAGATATAAAATTATCAAAAATAAAATATACCTATGAGACTAAAAATAGGGAATCAGAGATTTCAATTTATAAATGATAACAATTACAAAGCACAAAGAGAGAATAAATGGAGTAACTACAGAGCTCTCAAATTTAAATGAAGTTAAGATGGTGTCAGGACAGAATGGACTTTTTTAAAATTGGAAAGATTACAATAAATTACAGTATAATATCAAAGAAAATTGATAAATCTCCCACCAAAATAAAAAAGAAGAAAAATCATAGTCTCAATAAACACAGAACAATAGCAATGAAGGAAATGATAAGAAAATCCATTGAAAAAATGACCTCAGCACAGAAAAATATATGGAATAAGAAACCATCAACATCACACACACACACACACACACAAAGCAAAACGACAGCAGTGAACTCATATCCATTGATAATAAACATGAATGTAACTGGATTAAATCCATCACTCGATAGACAGAGAGTAGCAGAATGGATAAAAAAGCATGACCCACCAATATGCTGTCTACAAGAGTGACATCTTAGACATAAAGACAAAAATAAGCTAAAAATCAAAGGGTAGAGAAATATATGTCAAGTAAATGAAAATTAGCTGCAGTGGTAATATTAGTTTCTGATAAAATAGACTTTAAGGCAAAAATCAGCCTAGGCATCATGGAAGGACATTGTATAATGACTAAAGGGTCAAGCCAACAACAGAATATAACTGTAATAAATATCAATGCACCTGATGAAAGAGCCCTAAAATTTACAAATCAAACTTTAATATAATGGAAAAGCGAAATAGACAATGCCACACTCATAGTAGGAGACGTCAAACACCATGTTCAATGAAGAACAAAACAACTAGAAAGTAATTCAACAAAAATACAGAACAGTACAATTAACTGACTTGAAATCATACATGATACAGAACACTCCAGCCAACAACAGCACAATATTTATTCTTTTACTGCACACATGAACATTCCCCAGAATGGATTATATGTTACACCACAAAGCAAATTTCAATAAGTTTAAAAACATTGAAATACTGCAAAGTATCTTTTTAAACCACAAAGCTGTAAAATTTGGAATCAACAAGAAGACGACCAAGAGAAAAAAATTAAATATAAGGAAACTGAATAACATCCTCCTTAAATACTGATTGGTAGTGGAGGGAATGAGAAATGAAATAAAAACATTCCTTGAATGAAACCAAAATGAAAATACAATATAACAAAATCTTCAAGACATAGCAGAAGCAGTGCTTAGAGGACAGCTTATAGTAATAAGAATCAAAAAGAAGAAAGAACCAAAATCAACACCACAACCAAAAAGAAGAAAGAACCAAAATCAACACCTTAACCCAACATTTAGAAAAAGAACAAGAAAAAATCCTACAGTCACCAGAAGAAAGGAAATAATAAAGAAAAAAAGAAAACAATAGAAAGAATCAGTAAGACTAGATATTGGTTCTTTGAAAGGATTAATAAAGTTGGCAAACCACTGGCAAATTTAAAAAAGGAAAACAGGGAAAAGATGCAAATAACATGAATAAGAAATGAAGTAGGTGATGTCACAACAGAGCCAACTGAAATAAAAAGTATAATAACAGAATATTATAAAGAACAGTACCACAACAATTTTGAAAACCTAGAAGAAATGGACACATTTTTAGAAACACACTGTCTACCCAAAATAACACAATCTCCAGTAGAAAAGTGGAACAGATCTTATAAAAAAAAAAAAAAAAAAAACTCCCAACAAAAAAAGTCCTACCCCAAACAGCTTCCCTGTAGAATCCTTCCAAACATTCAGAGAAGAACTAACATCAATTCTACTTGAACTATTCCAGAACATAGAAAAGGATAGAATAGTACTGAAACCATTGTATCAAGCAAGCATAACCCTGATACCAAAACAAGGCCAATAAACTGCTAAAAAAGAAAATTATAGCTCAATATCCATCATGAAATTCTCAACAGAATTTCTCAACAAAATTCTGGCCAATAGAATCCAACAACATACCAAAAAAATAATACATCATGACCAAATGGAATTCATCTAGATATAGAAGGATAGTTCAACATTGGAAAAACAATCAACATAATGTACCACATAAGTAAAGTAAATGAAAAGAACCACATACTCATATCAATCAAGGCAGAAAAAGGCATTTGACAAAATCCAACACCCATTCTTGATAAAAAAAAAAAACACTCAGCAAAATAGTAATAGAAGGGCATATACACAAAAAGAATGGCTACCATTATTGTCAATGGAGATAGACTGAAAATATTCTTCTTGTGAGCAAGAACCACAGTAGGATGTCCTGTATCACCACTTCTATACAATTTGTATTGGAAGTACTATTCAGAGCATTGCAGCGAGAAAGGGAAATACAAGGCATCCAAATTGGCAAAGTAAAACTATCTCTATTTGTAAATTATATAATCCTATACATAGAAAATCCCAGAAATTTAACAAGAAAACTCCTGGAACAGATAGAAGGATTCAGCAAAGTGGAAGGGTACAAAATCAATATACAAAAATTAGTCTGATTCCTCTATGCTAATAAAGAGAACTCTGGAAAGGAAATAAAGAAAACAAAATCATTTACAATAGCTCTCCAAAAAGTGAAGTACTTAGGAATAAATCTAACCAGAGATACAAAAGGCCTATATAAAGAAAACTCCAAAATATTACTAAAAGAGATCAACATAAATGGAAGAATATATCATGCTTATGGATAGGAACATTTAACATTGTGAAAATGTCCATACTACACAAAATGAACCACAGATATAATGGAATCCTGATCCAGATTCCATCATCATTCTTTAAAGAAATATAAAAAGTAATTGGCAACTTTAAATGGAAATGAAAGAGACCCTAGATAAGCAAAGAAGATATTGAAACGGACACAGTGCTGGAGGTGGTCACTCATCTACAGGTGAAAATTGGAAGACAAAAAAATTGGAAGTCAGCTACATGGCCAAGTCAAATGGAAGAGATCCATATTCGTGCCCATTCCAAAGAGCAAACAATATCATTAATATCCCATGCATGTAAAATTTTGCTAATTCAAAAGTTGTTGAAACAGTGTATTGACAGGGAATTGCCACAAATTAAAGCTAGATTCAGAAGATAACATGGGACAAGTAATATCATTCCTGATGTCATATGGATCTTGGCTGAAAGCAGAGAATACCAGAAAGATGTTTACCTGTGTTTTATTGACTATGCACAGGCATTTGATTGCATGGATCATAACAAATACTGGATAACATGGGGAAGAATGGGAATTCCAGAACACTTAATTGTGCCCATGAGGAACTGGTATAAAATACAAGGCAGTCATTCCTACAGAACAAGGGGATACTGCATGTTTTACAATCATGAAAGGTCTGTGTCAAGATTGCATCCTTTCACCATACTTATTCAACCTTCATGCTGAGCAAATAATCTGAGAAGGCTGACCACTACAAGAAGAAGAGCATACCATCAGGACTGGATAAAGACTCTGTGATATGCAGATGACACAACCTTGTGTGCTGAAAGCAAAGATGACTTGAAGCAATTATTGATCAAAATCAAAGACTATTTGATATCAAAGACTACTTGATATTTGAATTACACTTCAACATAAAGAAAACAAAAATCCTCACAACTGGGCCAATAAGCAACATTATGGTAAACAGAGAAAAAAACTGAACTTGTCAAGGATTTTCCTTTACTTACATGCACAATCAGCATCCATGAAAGCAGCACCCAAGAAATCAAAAGATGTATTGCATGGGATGAGTCTGCTGCAAAATACTTCTTTAAGGCGTTAAAGAGCAAAGACGTCACTTTGAGAACTAAAATATACCTGGCCCAAGCTATAGTATTTTTAATCACTTCATTTGCACACAAAAGCTGGACAATGAATAAGGAAGATCAAAGAAGAATTGATACTTTTGAAACAACCGAAGTGTCTATCAACGGATGAATGGATTAAAAAAACTATGATACATACACACAATGGAATGCTATGCAACTAATTACAAATGTGTGAAACACCTCATTATGTGGATGTACCTACAGGGCATTATGCTGAATGAAATTAATGACAAAAGGACAAATATTGTATAAGACCACTACTGTAAAAAGTCAAGAAAAGTTTACACACAGAAAGAAATATTCTTGAAGTTTACTAGGAGTGAAAGGGAAAACCAAAAAAAAATAAAACCAAACTCACTGCCAGGGAGTGGATGCCTACTCATAGCAACCCCCATTGGGTTTCTGAGACAGTAAATCTTTACAGAAGTAGAGGAGCAGCTGTGGGTTTGAACCATCAACCTTCTGGTTATCAGTCAAATGCCTTAGGCACTGCACCATCAGAGCTCCTTATTGTATGAGATCACTACTGCAAAATGTCCAGAAAGTTTTACACACAGAAGACAGACACATTAACTTAGATGTAAGGAGAGGCAAGGTAGCAGCAGTAGGTCAGCATAAAATAATGAAGGCAAAGGACGACATTGAAATGAGCATTAGAGTTAAAGGCAACAAAAATAAATATATTACATACACAGTCCAACAATAACAGTAAAAGCCATAATCTATGAGTGGATACATAGATAGATATGCAAGCTTAATAGTTTTGGGAAGATGAATGGGATAGGTTTGACAGAGAATATTTCTACTTATATAGAAAAAGCTGTATGTGCTCTGGTGGCGTAGTGCCTAAGGCATTTGACTGCTAACCAGAAGGCTGGAGGTTCAAACCCACCAACCACTTCTCAGAAGGAAGATTGGGCAATCTACTTCTGTAGAGATACCATCTCAGAAACCCAAGGAGGGGTAGCTATGAGTCGGATCCAACTAGACGACAGTGAGTTTGGTTAGGTTTTTTGGTGCTACAAATATATCCATGAATATAGTAGGCATACAAGGGGAAAGTTATGAGAACTTCTTAGCCATAAACAAACACCTTGAGGGAATGAGTCACTGGGCCTAGGAGTTCAAGACCATAGTCTCAGGCGGACATCAAGGTCAATTGGCATAACATACTCCACAAAGACAGTGTTCTACATCCTACTTTGGTGAATAGTGACTGCAGTCTTAAAAGCTTGGGAGTTGTTATCTAAGGTACAACTATAGGTCTCTCCTCAACTGGAGCAAACACAAAAGTAAAGAACAGCAAAGACTCATGGAAACGATTAGTCCAAAGGACAATGGACCACGCAAACTATAGTCTCCATGACCCTGAGACCACAAGAACTAGATGCTGCCTGACTACCACTGTGGATCTCTGAAAAGGATCACAACAGGAGGTCCTGGATAGAGTGGGAGAAAAATGTGGAACAAACCTCAAAATAATACAAAATACCAGGCTTACTGGTTGGATAGAGACAGGTGGGACCCTCCAAGACTATGGCCCTTAAACACCTTTCAAACCTGAAACTGAACTTACCCCTGTAACTCAACTCTAAGACAGACAGGCCTAGAAGGTGAACAATAACACAAGGGAGGAATGCACTCCTTAAGAACAATCAACCATACGAGATCAAAAGGTCAACATTTGCCAAGGGATAAAGCTCAGAAGACAGTAAGGGATAGGAAAGAAAAACAAACCAAAACAGTAAACACAGGGAGGGAGTTGGTAGAGTGCTGTTACTTTGTAGGAATTATAATCAATGTTATAAACCAAATGTGTATGAATTGTTGGAAAACTAATTTGCTATAAACTTTCACCCTAAACACAAATAAATAAATAAAAAGAAAGTAAAGCCAAAACAGGTTCATAAAGAAATATTCAAAAGGACCCATTGACTTGGAAACAAATCTGAGTCTCTATCTCTCCTGCCCTGTCTTCCTTTATCTATCTATCCATCCACCTATCAATCAATCACCCATCTATCAATTAGCCAACTTTAGAATACAGAGATGAGAAGGTTGTTAGGTAGAAGTAAGACTGTACAGATTTTAAAATGAAATCATACCTTTTCTGATAGAAAGTAAGCTTCATTTGGCTGATTATTTTAACAATGAGGCCTGATTATCTGCAGGACATTTTCTATAAATTAAATGAGCTGAATCTACAGTTCAAAGGTTTGGATAAAAATACATTTAAAGTATGTGTGCTGTATAAAACAAGCTGTAGAATACATCCTTCACAAATATTTAAATTTCTAGTATTTGGACTTGTATTAAGTTTTAGATTTCAACTTTAAAATGTATGAGAGGATATACAGTTTTCAGAAATTCTTTTGAGGGTATGAGAGCAAAATAATTTAGAGGAAACTGTTTAGTCCATACTTCAGCAATTCACTTATAAATGTCCCCAGTTTCCTTGTCCCATTACATTGCATGCTCACCCACCTGAAAATGCTTATATGTCTGTTATCTCTTTGTCTAAAATCAGGTCTTGAGCACCACTAGAGGAAAAAAATCACATAGATTGGTGCCACTACAATTTCATAGCATTCAATTTGTACTGCAGTCCACAATGCTGGTTGGCAATTCATTGTTTTGTTTTGTTTTTTAGCTTTCCTCTATTTCCCAAAGCTGCCATCTCAAAAAAATTTCAACCTTCCACCACTTCACCCATCACTGTTAGTCAGCCAATGTGCTTTCTCTTGCCAAAATCCAACTCCCACCCCAACAATACAGTTATTCTTTAATCCCTTTCCTCTCGCTTTCTAAGGGACCTTCTTTCTTTCAATTATGTACTTTCCTCCCCTTACTTCATCTTCAAACTTCCCACATGCATTTGAACATACTCTGGTCTCACCTATTTAAAATAATAAAAGAAAGAAAATGCACAGAAAACACACACACAAACTTCTTTCCTGAGACTGCTTACCTACTTGGCACTCTCTCATTGTTCTCCTCTCCTTACACTCATACTTACCTAAAGTGAGATGTACGCTCTTGCCCTCCTTCACTACATGCTCACCACCAATTGACGTGGCTTCTTAACAGTGTGGTTTCTGCTCTTCACCAGTCTAAGGGATCTGCTGTCTCCAAGATTGCTTGGAGACACCTTGCAGCTAAGTCTCTTCTTCAACTCACTACAGCATGACCTTTGCTGGGCATTTTCTTCTCAAAACACATTTCCCTCAGCTTCCTTGACACATTACTTCTTGTTAGTCCTCTTAATTACCTGAACATCCGTCTTCAGTCTTCCAATTCCTCTTCCTTTGTCCATGCTTGAAAAATCACTGTATCTAAAGATCATGCTATAAGATTCTACTTGTTTACCACAGGCAACTGGATCCATTCCCATGGTTTCTATTTCTACCCTCAGGCTAATGACTCTCAGACAGGCATCTTTCATTCTAATCTTTTTCCTTAGCTCTAGTCTTGCGTGTTTAGCTGTGTCCTAGACAGATTTCTTGATTACCCAAAAGGTACCTAAAACTCAACATACCTAAAACTGAACTTACCTTTCTACCTAATCTTGTTCTTCCTTCCTCAGTGAAAGGCACCATACAGTCTGTCAAGGCTGAAACCTGGGATGCACCCTGAATTTCTTGGTCTTTCTCATCCTTTATATCCAACCAGTCACTAAGATCTTGGCATTCTTTCTCATAATTTTCTCCTAAATCTGCTTCAAACCTCCAATCCCCATATCACCTCCCTGCTTCAGGTTAGGGTTGCCTTTCATCTAGGCTACCACAAAAATGCCTGTCTAGTTTTCAGCCCCCTCCATCTGTTTTATACACAACAACCAAGGAGAGTGTTCTACAATACAAGTCTGATTATGTAACACCACTTCCTAAAAGATTTCAGTGTCTTCCCATCACTTTTTTTTTTCCTTTACTTGATTCCTATTTTAATTAAACTCTAAAGGTCAACCCTAAATTCCTAGGTACCATATCAGCTGCACCTCTTACTCAACTTCAGAATACTTTCTGTTCCTAAATCTCACCAAGTTCTCCTGCTTAGGACACACTTTCTGCCTCCCTCTCCTAGCCCCCTCCTTTCAACCTTAAGGTTTTAGCTGAAGTATCATTTCCTCTAGAATGTGTTTTCTGATCTCTCAAATCTGGCTTTGAGCCTTCTCTTACATGCTTCTGTGATGCATTGCCCCTAGTCCATTATAGTACTTTCTCTCTCTTGCTCTCTATTTCTCTCTTTCTCTCTCCCCACCCCCTCGCTCTCTGTCTCTACATTTTTTTTTTTTTTCAATTGCACTTTGGGTGCAAATTTACAAAGCAAATTTGTTTTATATTCAATAGCTCATGCACATTTGATTTCACAGCCTTGATTACCATCCACCCATAAAACAACTCCCCTCCCTGTGACTATCCCCTCGATGTGCCTTTCTTATCTACGCATCCTGTCTGTCCAGCTTTCCCTTTATGAGTGCTGCACCTCTGGTGTCTCATGGCTGATTGATCTAAGAGGTGCATCTCCCTAGAGTAGATGGGTGCATCAACCAGGGGTAGGGGTTCTACATGCAGGTCTTTCTATTGTTGGGCTGAGAGCCAATCCATGGAAGTGAGTCCATTTCTAGGCCCAAAGGGTAAACCAGGGCCATAGCCTCGGGGGTTCTACAAGTGTCTATCCAACCAGTAATTCTGGTCAGTTTTGTATTTTTGAATTTTGTTCCACATTTTTCCTCCCATTCTATCCAGGATCTCCAGATTTGATCCCTTTCCAAGCAGTTGGTTGGTATTGGTAGCTGGCACCATCTAGTTCTTCTGATCTCAGGCTTGTGAAGGCTGAGGTCCTCGTGGTCCATCTTATCTTTGGACTCATTGTTTCCAGAAGACTTTGATTTTCTTCACTCTTCTTTGCTCCAGACAAGAGGAGACAAATAGTTGCATCTTAGATGGCTGCTCCAAAGCTTTTAAGACCCCAGTTACTACCCACCAAAGTAGGTTATAGAACAATATTTTTATGTACTGTGTTGTGCCAATTAAACATGGCCCCCAAGACTATGGTCCTGAGACTGCAGGCCCAGAGAGTCTCTCTCTCAAGGTGTTTGGTTGTTTCTGAGAAGCTACTCCAACTCTGTCTTCTGTGACTTCTGTAATGTTGTTGTTAAGTGCCGTCGAGTCGTTTCCGACTCATAGCGACCCCATGCACAGCAGAACGAAACACTGTCCGATCCCGCACCAGCCCCACAATCCCTGCTATACTCGAGCCCATCATCGCAGCCACTGTATCAATCCATCTCGTTGAAGGCCTCCCCCTCTTTC
>NW_006921638.1:11787064-11791114 GCF_000298275.1 Orycteropus afer afer | reverse complement strand
GCTACTCTGTGCTACGCCTGTGCTTACCTTGCTCCCGAAGACCTGGTCCCTCTCGGTAGGGTAACAAGGGAACGTGTTCAGTGCAGATCAGGGAGTAAGCACAAGCCCGCCTTGTTTCAGTGCCTATGCTTAAACTTCTGTAATATATGAGGGTAATTTTTTAGCACAAATGCATATGTAAGATTATCTTCAGCCAAATCTATCCTTGTCTAGGGTATATTCCTGTTTGCCTGCCCCACCTGATCTTCTCATTTGTCTGTGCATTTATCGATAGGTTGGTGTTGGGTGCCAGTGGTGATGCAGTATTGTGCACGTACTAGTATTTGCCTCTTTTGTCTTTATCTTATGGGCATGTTTCAACGTCTTTCCTTCCCTCAATGTCATCATGCTGGTCACAGACTCTTTCCATACCATCCCTCCCCTCACCCAAATCAACTTGTGACCCCCAACTAATCTGAAATTTCTTCTCCCCTTCCCTCCCATCCCCAGTAACCAACAAAGTGAATTTCCTTCCTTGAGTAAATTTTCCCTTGACTTTTTACAATAGTGGACTCATCAATATCTGTCCTGCAATTAACTTATTTCACTCAGCATAATGTTCTCTAAATTCATCCACTTTGTGAGATGATATGTGTATTCTTTATTCTTTAACATTGCATAGTATTCCACTGTATGGATGTACCATAGTTTGGTTATGAATTCATCTGTTGTTGGGCATTTAGGTTGTTTCTATCTCTTTGCTATAGTGAATTATGCTGCAATGAACATAGTTGTGCATATGTCTGTTCGTGTCCTGTGTCTCACTTCTTTAGGATATATTCCTAGTAATGGAATTGCTGGATCAAATGGTATTTCTATCTTCAGTTTTTTAAGGAAACACCATACCATTTTCCACAATGGTTGTACCATTTTTGCAATCCCACCAGCAGTGTGTGAGAGTTCCAATCTTTCCACAATCCCGCCAGCATTTGTTATTTTCTGTCTTGTTGAACTTTGCTATTATTTCTGGGGTGAGATGATATCTCATTGTTGTTTTGATTTGCATTCCTCTAATGGCTAATGATCATGACCCTTTCTTCATATATTTTTTGGCCATCAGTATATCTTCTTTAGTGAAGTGTCTATACATGTCCTTTGCCCATATTTGAATTGGGTTGTCTTTTTGGTCTGGAGGTGTTGAAGTTTTCTATAAATTTTGGACATAACTCCCTTGTCAGATATATCACAGCCAAACATTTTTTTCCAATCTGTAGGTTCTCTTTTTACCCTTTGGAAGAAATATTGAGACCAGTCATCTAGTTTCTTTTCCACTGCCTGTGCATTTTGGGTTATGCTTTATAGTGTATTTATGCTGTAAATTATGGCCCCTAGATTTGTCCCTATTTTATCCTTGATGAGTTTTATAGTTCTGGGTTTTACATTTAAGTCTTTGATCCACATTAAGTCATTTTTGTATATGGGGTGAGGTACGAATCTTGTTTCCTTTTCCTGCAAGTGGATATCCAATTTTGCCAGCGCCATTTGTTAAAGAGGCTATCTCTTCCCCATTTAATGGATTTTGGCCCTTTGTCAAAGATCAGCTGTCCATAGACTAGATAGCTCATCTGGAGCAAAGAAGAGTGAAGAAAATCAAAGTCATCTGGAAACAATTAGTCCAATGATAAGATGGACCACGAGGACCTCATCCTTCAAAAGTCTGAGATCAGAAGAACTAGATGGTGCCTGGCTACTAGTATCAACTGCTTGGAAAGTGTGGTAGTTAAATTTGTGTGTCACCTTGGCTAGGCCTGGTTGAGTGGCTGGGTGGCGGGATGTAGTTATTCCCCATGGTAAGATTGGTAATTAACTGCATGGTAGAATGTATTGGAGCAGCTGAGTAGCTGCTTTAGGGATGTGTTCTGCTTCCCAAATATAAACAGCAGCTTTGGGAATAGTCTCTAGTTAATGGCATGCTTGAACCCTGCATGTAGCCTGTCATTCAGCAGCCTGCCATCCTCTGCCAACCTTGGGACTTTCAATGGACTTGAATTAATGACCTGCCATGTGGTTTGGTAATGTTGGGACTGTGCCTTTTTACTTGTCAACCTTGGACTTGACAATCTCAGCAGCCAGAAGCTGTCTGAGTGAAGAATGGCCCCTAGCTCCAGTGGGCCGGGAGCAGGGGCAGAGCTGAAGCCCAAGGTTGAGGAGTTTTAACCGAGCCCCTAGAGCCTGGCACTTTGAACTCAGACTTAAAGCCACCAAACTATAGGAGAATAAAGATGGTTCAAGCCATCCCATTTCTGGTATTTTCTGTTAGACCAATACAGAGGTGACCAGAACAGAATATGGTACCAGAAGTGGGGTCTGCTCTGACAGATGTCTAAAATGTGGAAACAAGAGTAGAGTGAGTCCTTGACCCAAGACCCTGGCAGAGAGACCCCAGCGTGCAATATGAGAGATGGCAGCAGCAGAGCCACAAAACTGGCTGAGAGATACCAGCAAAGAGACCAGCATGAGAGACCAGCATGAGAGACGGTAGTTGCAGAGCCCAGAGACCGACTTTAAACAGCAACAGTCTTACCAGCCCACGGAGGAGAAAGTCAGGTGCCATTGTGCAGGTGGCTTCCTGGAGGAGTGGGTTGACTTCAGGCGTTAATTGGTAGAAGAGACCCACATGAAAAGGAGTAGCAGGTTGGCCAGCCCACAGAGCAAGAAAGCTGAGTGCTCTTCAGGCAGGAAGATTTCTGGCGGAATGGGTTGCTTCGGCATTAATCGGCAGAATTGGAAAGACCAAGGAAACGGGAAGCAGAGCTGCCTCAGCATCAAGGGTAGGACCATGGCCTTCAGGGGTGGAACCACCACAGCCCCCTAGGTTTCAAAGAACCAGACCTTCACCAACTTGGTTCTGGAGTGTGTGGCTGCTCATTCATGTGAGCCAGTGGGATGGAGCCACAGCCACTACCCAAGAGTGAGGGGGCAGGGCTGCCATACCCAAGAGGTAGAGGAATGAGGACCACCAGGCCAAGGTATTGAGGTCACCACTTAGAGGAACTCAGGGACTGGAGCCACCCAGTGAGAGATCTGTACAGATGCCACCCAACGAAGATCTGTACAGGTGCGAAGTTGACAAGGGGTGGAATTATGGTAGTTAAGTTTATGTGTCAACTTGCTAGTCCTGCTTGAGTGGCTGGGCAGCTGGATGTAGTTACTCCCATGATAAGATTGGTAATTAACTGCATGGTGGAATGTATTGGAGCAGCTGAGTAGCTGCTTTACGGATGTGGTCTGCTTCTCATATATAATCAGCAGCTTTGGGAATGGTCTCTAGTTTATGGCATGCTTGAACCCTGCATGTAACCATGTCATTGTTCGACAGCCTGCCATGCTCTGCCAATCTTGGGACTTTCAATGGACTTGTATTAACGGCCTGCCATGTGGTTTGGTAACATTGGGACTGTGCCTTTTTACTTGTCAACCTTGGGCTTGACAGTCTCAGCAGCCAGTAGCTGTCTGAGTGAAGAAAAGCCTCTAGCCCCAGTGGGCCGGGAGCAGGAGGCAGAGCTGAAGCCCAAGATTAAGGAGCTTTAACCCAGCCCCTAGAGCCTGGCACTTTGAACTCAGACTTAAAACCTCCAAATTTTAAGAGAATAAATTCCTCTTTGTTCAAGCCATCCCATTTGTGCTATTTTCTGTTAGAGCAGCACAGAAGTAACCAGACAGAAAGGGATGACCTGGAGATCCTGAATAGAGTGGGAGGGAAAATGTGGAATAAAATTCAAAAACACAAAAATGACCAGAATTACTGGTTGGATATAGACTGGTGGAATCCCCAAGGCTATGGCCCCAGTTTACCCTTTGGGCTTATATCTATTTCTGGGTTCTCAATTCTGTTCCTCACAACTGGACCAATGAGCAGCATCAAAATAAATGGAGAGAAGATTGAGGTTGTCAAAGAATTCACGTTGCTTGGTTCTACAATTGATGCCAACGGAAGCAGCAGTCAGGACATTAGACGACGTGTAGCATTGGGAAAGTCAACTGCAAAGGAACTGTTTCAAGTGCTGAGGA
>NW_006921638.1:11784335-11786754 GCF_000298275.1 Orycteropus afer afer | reverse complement strand
AGAGGGGGAGACCTTCAATGAGATGGATTGACACGGTGGCTGCAATGATGGGCTCAAGTATAGCAGGGATTGTGGGGCTGGCGCGGGATCGGGCAGCATTTCGTTCTGCTGTGCATGGGGTCGCTATGAGTCAGAAACGACTCGCCGGCACTTAACAACAACAACAAATTCTGTTCCATTTGTCTATCTGTTTATCATTGTACCAATACCACACTGCTTTGACTACTGTGACTGTGTAGTAGGTTTTGAGATCTGGCAGTATGAGATCTCCTACTTTGTTTTTCTTCTTCAGCAGTGCTTTGCTTATCCAAGGTCTCTTTCTTTTCCATATGATATTAATGATTAGTTTTTCCATGCCCTTAAAAAGTGTTGATAGAATCTGGGTCAGGATTGCATTGAATGTGTAGATTGCTTTGGGTAGTAGTGACGTTTTCACAATATTCAGTCTTCTGATCCATGAACAAAGCATATTCTTCCATTTATGTAGATCTCTTGTAGTTTCTTATAGCAGTGTTTTGCAGTTTTCTTTGTATAGGTCTTTTGTGTCCCTGGTAAGATTTATTACTAAGTATTTTATCTTTTGGGTAACTATTGTAAATGGTATTATTTTCCTTATTTCCTTTTCAGAGGCCTCTTTGTTGACATAAAGGAATCCAACTGTTTTTTGTATGTTGGCCTTGTATTCTGCCATTTTTCTGAACCTGTCTATTAGTTCTAGTAATTTTTTTGCTGAGTCTCTTGGTTTTTTTACATATAGGATCATATCATCTGCAAATAGAGATAGGTTTACTTCTTCTTTGCCAATTTGGATGCTTTTATTTCCATCTCTTGCCTTATTGTCCAATACAATGTTGAATAGAAGTGATGATCAAGGGCATCTTTGTCTGGTTCCCCTTTGCAAGGGGAATGCTTTGAGTTTTTCTTCATTAACAATAATGTTGGCTGTTGGTTTTGCATATATGCCCTTTAATATGTTGAGGATTTTCCCTTCTAGCCCTATTTTGCTGAAAGGTTTGGACAGGAATAGGTGTTGGATTTTATTGAATGCCTTTTCTGCATCAATTGATATGATCATGTGGTTCTTTGGTTTTGTTTATGTGGTGGATTACATTGATTGTTTCTTTGATGTTGAACCATCCTTGCACACCTGGTATGAATCACATTTGGTCATGTATGATGTATTGTTATTTTTTATATGTTTTTGGATTCTGTTGGCTATGATTTTATTGAAGATTTTTATATCTATATTCATGAGAAATATTGGTCTATAGTTTTCCTTTTTAGTGGTGTCTTTCCCTGCTTTTGGTATCAGTGCTATGCTTGCTTCATAGAATGAATTGCAAGTATTCAATCTTTTTCTATGTTCTGGAATAGTTTGAGTAGCATAGGTGTCAGCTCTTCTGTGAATGTTTGGTAGAATTCTCCTGTGAAGCTGTCTGGGCCAGGACATTTGGGGGGGGGGTATAGCATTTTTATGACCTACTTAATTTCTTATTTTATTATGGGTCTGTTCAAGTATTCTATCTCTAGCTGGGGTAGTTTAGGTAGATCTTGTGTTTCTGGAACCTTGTCCATCTCTTCTAGGTTCTCAAATCTGTTGGAGTACAGTTCTTCATAATATTCTGTTATTAACTTTTTTATTTCAGTTGGTTCTGTAGTACTTACTGTATACAGATTTTAACTATCTACACGTCTATATCTCAAAGTCAGAGGAACATGTGTAAGTCTTCATTGTTGTGTCTGCACACTCTATAATAGGACTGACCTCTGTCTGGCACATAGCAGACTTTCAATAAATATTTACTTACTGAATGAATAGGTGAAACTACTAGACCTTCCTTTTCTCTAACAACAAATCACATTACATCTTTGAACAGCTTATTAACCTGTTTAGTTACCAAATATAGAGTTTCTCTCATGTTCCTATGAAATCTTTGCAAGAGAGAACTCACCAGCTTGATGGATAAAAGGCCATGCACAATATCTCTAGCAATGCTACAAAAATTTGCCTCCTTATCTTTATCAAAATAACTTACCTAGGGCTGAAAGAGAGAAAATAAACTGAAATGTACATTCTTTTGTTAATTCATTGAATAAGTCCTTTGCTCATAAAACTTCAATCTAGCCTGTACTCCACAAGGTCCATTGAATCAAAAAAAAACTAGACCATTTACAGCTTTCCAAATTTTGTTATTTTGAAACTTCTAGGAGCAGTTGTTTTTATTTTATTCAAGTAGGAGTATTTTTTAAATAGCATATCTCTTGTATGTTAGAAAACCCAAGTTGAAAATAAAATTACATTTCTTAAAACATCCATGCTCCTCCCATTACTAGGTATATACCCTAAAGAAGTGAGAGCCATAACAAGAACAGATATATGCACGCCGATGTTCATCGCAGCATTATTTACAATAGCCAA
>NW_006921638.1:11780802-11782953 GCF_000298275.1 Orycteropus afer afer | reverse complement strand
AAAAAAAAAAAAAAATCCATGATCCTGATCTTGTTCTGCTTTTCAGCTGTGCCAGAGGCATGAACTTTTATACCCCCAGCTCCAGTTAGGAATATGATTTATTAAACAGACTTAAATGAAAGATGGTTTGGTGTGGATACACTTGGATTCACAGTCCATGCCTTGGGGCAGTTTTAGTACCAACTTTCTAACCAATTCAGAATGGAATAACTTCTCTCATTATTTCAAGATAAATGTCTGAACTACCAGCTCTTGTCTGCCTGTCATAAAAGTATCAAAATCTGAAAATGGAGACTCTGTTGTTCACATTTCATCTAGACTCTAATCGTACAATGTTTGGATTTGAACCAGTTGCAAATTACAAACTAATGGTATCATTCTGACACTTCCAGGTAAAGCTTCTCATGTTTATTTTATCAAATTCTTTCTTTTTTTTACAGTAATACTTGTACAATATTATCACTAAGAAGTTATGTTAGTGACATTGTTTTCCTTTTTTTTAATTTTTTTAGTGGAATACATAAAATCTACTCAGAACAAGTTAAATATTCATTTTTGAAAAAGAGATTAATGGAAAGCCTTAAGCCTGTGCTTGTACTAAAACAGAGAAATGGCCTGGCTAAGTAGTTGTTTCCACCACTCATCTGTCAGTTTGTCCTACTATGGTGGCTTGTGTATTACTGTGAGGCTGGAGACTATGCCACCGGTATTTCAATTACCAGCAAGGTAACCTATGTTGAAGAGGTTTCAGCGAAGCTTCCAGACTAAGACAGACTCACAAGAAGGAAGGAACCATCCACTTCTCAAAGAATTGGCCAGTGAAAACCTTATGAATAGCAGTCAAAGGCTTTCTGATATATTACTGGAAAAATTTATGAATATCCCTGAAACATTGTCTGATATATTGCTGAAAGATGAGCCCCCTCAGGTCAGAAGGCACTCAAAATACAACTGGGGAAGAGCCACCTCCTCAAAGTAGAACTGAACTTAATAATGTGGATGGAGTAAAGCTTTCGGGACCTGGATTTGCTGATGTGGCAAACTCAAACTGGGAACAAAAGCTGCAAACATCTATTAATAATTGGAACATGAAATGTGTAAAGTATGAATCTAGGAAAATTGGAAGTTGTCAAAAATGAAATGGAATGCATGAAAATCAATATCCTATGCATTAGTGAGTTCAAATGGACTGGTTTGGTCATTTTTAATCAGACAACCATATGATCTACTATGCTGGGAATAACATATTGAAGAGGAATGGTGTGGCATTCATCAACACAAAGAATGTTTCAAGATCTATCCTGAAGTACAATGCTGTCAGTGATAGGGTAATATTCATACACTTACAAGGAAGACCAGTTAATATGACTATTAATCACATTTATGCACCAACAACCACCAAAGCCAAAGATGAGGAAAATGAAGATTTTTACCAACTTCTACAGTCTGAAATGACCAAACATCAATCAAGATGTGTTGATTACCATTGGTGATTGGAATGCAAAAGCTGGAAACAAAGAAGAATCACTGGCAGTTGGAAAATATGGCCATGGTAATAGAAATAACACTGGAGAAAAGATGAGAGAATTTTGCAAGACCAACTACATATTCATTGCAAATACCTTTTTTCAACACCACAAATGATGACTATTCATGTGGACTTCACCAGATGGAGTACACAGAAATCAGATGGACTGCATCTATGGAAAGAGACAATGGAGAAGTTCAATATTGTTAGCTAAAACAAGGCCAGAAGCTGACTGTATATGCAAGGTCAAGTTGAAGTTGAAGACAATTAAAACAAGTCCACGAGAGATAAAATATGACCATGATTATTTCCTTCCTGAATCTAGAGACTACCTAAAGAATAGATTTGATGCATTAAGCACCAATGACTGAAAACCAGAGGAATTGTGGGATGACATCAAGAACATCACCCATGAAGAAAGCAAAAGGTCATAAAAAGACAGGAAAGGAAGAAAAGACCAAAATGGATGTCAGAAGAGACTCTGAAACCTGCCTTTCAATGGAGAGCAGCTAAAGCAAATGGAAGAAATGACAACATAAAACAGCTGAACAGAAGATTTCAAAGAGCAGCTCAAGAAGACAAAGTCAACTATTATAATGAAATGGGCAAAGATCTAGAATTAG
>NW_006921638.1:11774817-11780007 GCF_000298275.1 Orycteropus afer afer | reverse complement strand
ATGCTGAGCAAATAATCTGAGAAGCTGGTTTATATGAAGAAGAATGTGGCATCAGGACTGGAGAAAAGTCATTAATAACCTGCAATATGCTGATGGCACAATTTTGCTTGCTGAAACTAAGGATGACTTGAAGCACTTACTGATGAAGATTAAAGACTTCAGTCTGCAGTATGGATTATATCTCAACATAATGAAAACAAAAATCCTCACAAATGGGCCAATAAGCAGCATCACAATAAATGGAGAAAAGAGTGAAGTTGTTAAAGATTTCATATTACTTGATTCCACAATCAACACCAATGGAAACAGCAGTCAAGACATCAGACAACATATTGCACTGGGCAAATCTGCTGCAAGTGCTGAAGAGCAAAGGTGTCTCCTTGAAGACTTGTTGCTGTTGTTGTTGTTTGCCGTTGAGTCGGCCCCAGCTCATAGGTGCACCTAACCCAACATGGTATTTTCAGTCACCTCATATGCATATGAGAGCTGGACAATGAACAAGGAAGACCAAAGAAAAGTTGATGCTTTTGAGTTGTGGTGTTGGCGAAGAATACTGAACGTACCATGGACTGTCAAAAGAATGGACAAGTCTGTCCTAGAAGAAGTGTAACTGGAATGCTCCTTGGAAGCAAGAATGGCCAGACTTCATCTCACCTACTTTGGTCATGTGGTCAGAAGGGACCATTCCCTGGAGAAGGATATCATGCTTGGTAAAGTGGACTCTAACTCACTGCCATCGAGTTGATCTGACTCATAGCGACCCCTCCAGTTTCAAGGTAGTATCACTACGGAAGTAGATTGCCCAATCTTCCTTCGGAGGAGTGGCTGGTGGGTTTGAACCACCAGCCTTCTGATTAGCAGTCAGGTGCCTTAGGTGCTAAAGTGGAGGGTCAACAAACAAGGGGAAGGCCCTCAATGAGATGGATTGACACAGTGGCTGCAAAGATGGGCTCAGGTACATATAGCAAGGCTTGTGATGCTGGCACAGGACAGGGCAGTGTTTTGTTCGGTTGTATATAGGGTCACTCTGAGTCAGAGCTGACTCAACAGCACCTAACAACAACAATTACTTGTCTTAGTTTACTCTGAGTTTGAAATTATGCATTTTATTTTCTTGATTTGACCCTATTTCAAGAGGTCAGCCCAAAGAGTGAGCAATGCTAACATGCTAGATCTCAAAGAAAATGTACTCATATAATTGAAAAAACAAGAATGTCATTTCCTCATCATTGTTGTGAATGAAAGAGTTAGGGATCTCTTGTATTGGTGAAATGCTTTTAATTTATAGTCTAAACTTAGATATTCTAGCATTCTTCTTGGCTTTATTGATTGTATGAAGGGATCGTTTGATCCTGAGCAGGCAGAACTCAATGAAATGAAATAGTTCAGAAACACATGAATATCTTTCCTCTAGTGGGAAGTAAATTTAAATTGTGAGAAAATTACTTCCTTTCCAAGAATTCTCAAGATTCCTGCTCTTGATCATTGCTCAAAACCCAATGTTGGTTTGGTCTTGATTTATTTCAGAGAAGTCATAGAAGGTACTAGTCTTCATATGTCAAGAAAAAAACAACACACCAAATATCAAAAATAGATATGGTTATTCCCATGCCACTTGTCTCCTTTGTGTCAAAGGGAAGTCAAATAAGCATTAACAAGTAGCATATAGGAGCTCTGGTGGCATAGTGCCTAAGGCACTTGACTGCTAAACAGAAGTCTCGCAGTTCAAACTCACCAGCCACTCCTCAGAAAGAAGATTGGGCAATCTACTTCCCTAGAGATACTGCCTCAGAAACCCAAAGAGGGGTCACAATGAGTCAGATATCACTCAATAGCAGTGAGTGAGTAAGTGAGTGATATAAATAATAAGTTTATCACCTAGAAATATCTTACATTATGAAAATTGATAGAGAACTTGGCAACTATATTGCCTTAATTACTAAAGACTGTCAGCATGTTTTTAGACTAAAAGCTTTTTTCTCAAAAAGGTATTACTAGTATTAAATATGTCATTTGTATGTAACAGGAAAAAATAGGAATTACATACTTTAAAACTTAGAAAAGTTCCAGAAGAAATAAAATTATGTAAGACCTTATCAAAACTAAAATGAAATGGAAGAAATTATTAATCATTTACATAACTCATAGTAAATCACAAAAATGATTGAAAAAAGTGGTATGGTGAACAAAAATAAAACTATTAATAAATATTAATAAATAAAATGTTTTCTCACAATGGTTCTGGTTTCATATTGTTCTGTATGTTTCTAGCAGCATTGAAATAGTCATATATTACAAAAAGCAAAAAGAGAGAAAACAGATCCAATATAAATAATTCAAATAAAGGTAGAAAATGTGGTCACCAATCTTTATCTATTATTTTCCTAAATCACTTAGGTGTCAAAACACTTCACTATGATTTACATGTGCTTTAAGTGCAGAAAGCAAAGGCAGTTATATTTTACATAATTATCCATAGTCAGCAGAAATTAGAGGAGAAAACCATGAAGGCTACAGGAGCAACCCAGTGGAATAGCGAATCAGCGGGGAAGGGCTTGGTTGCTGGGACTAACCAGTAGAAATCACAAACATCAAAGAAAGAAAGCTAAGTACTAGTAGTAGATAGAACAGAATAATCCTCCACATCCCAACGCTGTGCAAGTCCTAACCCTCAGATTCTATGAATATAGTAAATCATACAACAAAGAGGAATTAAGGTAGCAGACGGAATTGTGATTGCTCATCAGCTCACCTTAAAATAGGGAGATTATCCTGGGTTATCTGGGTTTTTCCAATGAGATAATAAGGTTCCTTAAGCATTGAAGAAGGAGACAGAAGAGAAGTCAAGTTAGAGTGATTCAGTGTAAGACAGACATAACCTGTATTTACTTGGCCATAGCCAAGAAATTTAGGTGGCTTAGAGATGCTGGAAAAGGCAAGAAAATAGATTCTCCTCCTACAGACTCCAGAAAGGAACTCAGCCCTACTTATATCCTGATTTTAGTTCAATGTGGCACATTTTGGACTTCTGATCTGATCTCCAAAACTGCAATATAATAAATTTGTATTGTCCTGTACCACTAAGCATGTGCTAATTTGTTATACCATCAATAGTAAATGAATATGATACTTATGAGAATGGGAAGGGTCCCCAAGAGGTAAAGAGAGATAAACTCAAAGTATCATAATAAAAAGCAAAGAAACTGAAGAAAATAAGTTTAGAAAATAATGAGAAGAGAGCAAAGGCTAAAGAATTTATGAACATCAACGAAACAAACTTCACCTGCCATAAAATAATAATGAAAATTTAAAGGAAGATAGCATACAATGCTAAGGGTAAGTTCTTCAAAGTAAAGGAGGGACATGCAGATATAGTACTAAGTCCTTCATATGGCAGTCTTCAACAAATATTTATTGAGACATCACTCTTGGTCAACTAGTGTCCAAAAGAAAGAGAAGAGTAAGTAAAAAGAGAAAGAAATTCATAACAACAAAAAATCACAAGGCAAAAGAAAAGGAGAGTATCTTAGACATTGGAGTCTTGCATGAAGTCTAGATTTATCCAGATTTATTTTTTTAATGGTCAAAGTAACATTAAAATGATGAGCATTGGACAACAGTAGTGCTGCATGCAAAAGAATAAAATTTGGGCCATTACTTTATACTATATATGGAAATTAACTAAAAGTAGATCAATAGCCTAAAAATAAGAACCAAAACCATAAAACTCTTAGAAGAAAGCGTAGAGATCAAACTTCAAGACTTTGTTTTTGACAATAGATAGATAAATTGGACTTAATCAAAATGAAAATTTTTGTGCATCAAAGTATTTTATTATCAAGGAAAAGAAACAACTCTCAGAATGGGAGAAAATATTTGGGAATCATATATCTGATATGTGTTTAATATCCAGAATACATTAAAAATAAATACATAAATAAAAAGACAACCTAATTTAAAAATGGTCAAAGGACTTGAACAGACATCTCTTCAAAGATACACGAATGACTAATAAGCATTTGAAAATGTACTCACATTAGTCATTATCCACCTGCTGCCATTCAAGTCAATTCTAACTCATAGCAAAACTATAGGACAGAGCAGAACTGCCCTGTCTGTCTCCCACAGAGTTGCTGATGGGTCCGAACAACAAACTTTTGGGTTAGCTTGAACCACAGCATTACCAGAGCTCCTTCATTAGTCATCAGGGAAATGCAAATCAAAACCACAATGAGATATCACCTCACATCCCTTGTATGGTTTATCAGAAAAATAGAAACTAACAACTGTTGATAAGTATGTGAAGAAATCGGAACTTTTGTGGATTGCTGATGAGAATGTAAAATGGTGTAGTTGCTCCGGAAAACAGTTTGGCAGTTCTTCATAAAGTTAAACGAAGAATTACCATACAACCCAATAATTCCACTCCTGTTGTTGTTGTTATTGTTGTTAAGTGTCGTCGAGTCATTTCCGACTCATAGCGACCCCATGCACAGCAGAACGAAACACTGACCGATCCTGCGCCAGCCCCACAATCCCTGCTATACTTGAGCCTATCATCGTAGCCACCGTGTCAATCCATCTCATTGTAGGCCTTCCTCTCTTTCATTGACCCTCCACCCTACCAAGTATGACATCTTTCTCCAGGGAATGGTCCCTTCTTACAACATGACCAAAGTAGGTGAGACGAAGTCTGGCCATTCTCGCTTCCAAGGAGCATTTCGGGTGCACTTCCTCCAGGACAGATCTGTTAGTTCTTTCAGCAGTCCATGGTGCCTTCAGCATTCTTCACCAGCACCACAACTCAAAAGCATCAACTCTTCCTCAGTCTTCCTTATTCATTGTCCAGCTCTCACATGCATACAAGGCAATTGGAAATATCATGGCTTCTGTCAGGAACACTTTAGTACTCAAGGAGACATCCTTGCTCCTCAGCACTCGAAACAGTTACTTCATGGTTAACCTTCCCAGTGCTACACGTCGTCTAATGTCCTGACTGCTGCTTCCATTGGCATTGATCATAGAACCAAGCAACGTGAATTCTTTGACAACCTCAATCTTCTCTCCATTTATTGTGATGCTAGTTATAGGTCCAGTTGTGAGAATTTTTGTTTTCTTTATATTGAGATGTAATCCATACTGCAGACTGTATTCTTCAACCTTCATCAGTAGGTGCCTCAAGTCATCGTC
>NW_006921638.1:11771623-11773152 GCF_000298275.1 Orycteropus afer afer | reverse complement strand
GTTGATAAAAATCTTCAATTTCCTCATCTTTGGCTTTGGTGGTTGGTGCATAAATTTGAATAATAGTAGTATTAACGTGTCTTCCTTGTAGGCATATGGTTATTATCCTATCCACTCCTAGGAGGAATATACCCAAAAAACTGGAAAGCAGGGATTCAAATAGATACTTGTACACCATTCATTGTGGTATTATCCACAATAGCCAAAGAATGGAAGCAATTATCAACCCATGAATGGATAAAAAAATGTGCCGTATACGAACAATGGAATATTTTTTTAGTCATAAAGAGAAAGGAAGTTCTGATACATGCTGCATCAGAAATGAACCTTGAAAAGATGCTGAGTGAAGTAAGTCAGACACAAAAGGACAGATATTGTATGACCCCACTTATATGAAATATCTAGAATGGAAAATGCATAGAGACATAAATTGATTAGGGTGACCAGGATCTTAGGGGAGAAGGGATGGGACTTATTGCTGAAGGCATACTGAGTTTTTTTATTTGTAGTGAGGTAAAACTTTTGGAAGTGGATAATAGTGATGGTAGCACAATATGTTGAATGTAATTAATGCCACTGAATTGTATACTTAGAAATGGTTATAATGGCAAACTTTTGTAATTTATTTTTCACTACAACAGAATATGGATGAAAAAAATAATGAGCAATCACATCTATAATATGCAAATTAGCATGTGACATTATTTTAAGGAAGAGACATATCTCTATCTCCTGAAAATGATTTCAGTGTACTTACTTTGACTCTGAAGACTCACATACTATGACATGATATAATGAAAAACTTCATGTGAACTCTTTCTGATGATGAAATATAAACCACCTATGGGGATATGACTTTTCTCTTACTGAATATGGACTTTTGAACCTCTACTAATGCTGTATTCAATGAAAACTCCTGGCTTATCATGTTTTATGATCTCCAAAAGTCAGTCAATTAATGTTTGGAGAATTGTGGGCCATTATTTCTCTATATTTCTTACATCAAATACATTAGCTGAAGGCTGAAGAGAAACAAGAAATTTCAGAGGAAATGTTAAAAGATATGATGACAAGTTTATGATGTTAAAAAATAAAGTTCAAAGTATAATATGTGGCAATGTTTCAGAACTGATCTCCTATCCATAGCTCCAGTTATAATGTTAACTTCTAAGGACATTAAATAAATGCAGGTGTGTTCCTATTGATTCTGTTTTACATAAGTTTATGAAAAGTTTTTGAATTAGTGCCTGAAGCACACATTGATTTTTTTTTTTTTTATGAGTTTAATAAAAGGTTAAGCCATCAAGAAGATGTCTTATATCTTCTTTATTGGCTAATTTTTTTTTTCCTCAAGAAATAGCTTCTTGGAGTTCCGGCAAGATGGCAGACTAGGGAGAAGAACTGCACAGATGCTCTTCAACAAAGAAAAGGGAAACCAATTAACACAGACACAGAAGATAATCTTGGACCCCTGAGCCTTGAAGGGAAGGATACAAAAGTGGACTAAACCCCAACTAGCAGAAGAATTT
>NW_006921638.1:11769845-11771523 GCF_000298275.1 Orycteropus afer afer | reverse complement strand
TTTGCTGGTCTGATAGAGCCTGGTGGAACCACTGAGACTATGGCCCCTAGCTGCCCTTCAGGTCTGCAATTGACCCATACTTATGGCTTCCAGCCCAACAAAAGACAGGCATAGGAGTTGAATATTTACCTGAGGTAGATACACTCCTTGGAAAGAACAATCATGGGAGAAATAAGGGCTATTTATGCACAGGGAGACAGCTCAGGAGGCAGGGGAACATGGTGGTATGGACACAGGGAAGAGGTAACTATCAGGAGGAAGTGGGAGGGGAGCTGTTGCATTGTGGTGAATTGTGGTCAATGTCATGAGACATAGTGTATGTGATCTGCTGTATGGAAAGTGAATTTTCTCTGTAAATTTTTACCCAAACCACAATTTATAAAAAAAGAAAGAAAAGAACAGATAAGAACTCCCCTGAAGTCATAAAATCCCAGGCTCTCAGAGAGGCAATGGCTCCTAGAAGTTACTAGATCAAGTTCCAATTTCAAATAGAAAAATCCCATGGCCACATGCTGGACAGGTAATCATTCAGCCTCAGCTTGAATATCTTTGGTGAAGAAGAGCTTGCCATCTCCTAAGAACCTACTATTCCATGTCAAATTTATTACAATTTTCAATTTTGGTATAATCCCAATGCATTCCAAGTTTAACTCCCACCCCATAACTCAGCTCTGTTTTTTAGATACCAAACCCATGTTTGAGCCTATTTTGCACATTAATTCTTTGTGCATTAGATATCAGCTATTATGTCTATGTACTTAGCTAGCTCAAGGAAAAATAAAAAACAGTTGTCATGGTGACCCCATGTTTGCAGAGTAGAACGTTTTAATATGGTTTTTAATATTATGACTTTTCAGGAGCAGATTCCCAGGTGGCATAGTGCCTAAGGCACTTGACTGCTAACCAGAATGCTGGCAGTTCAAACCTACCAGGCACTCCTTGGAAGGAAGACTGGACAATTTACTTCCGTAGTGATACTGCCTCAGAAACCCAAGGAGGGGTCGCTATGAGTTGGAATCAACTCCATGGCAGTGAGTTTGGTTTGTTTTTTGTTTGTTTGTTTTCCAAGGAATCTCTGGATAGGTTCGAACAGCCAACTTTTCAGTGCTTAACTGTCTGCACCATTCAAATACTAGTTATCAAGTATCATATACCTCTATTTAATTCTCTATCCCTCTGTGTTAGACTGGGTTCTCTAGAGAAACAAAACCAGTAAAGCTTATATATATATGTATATAGAGAGAAATTTATCTTAGGAAAATGGCTCACACACTTATAGAAGCTGGCAAGTATAAAGTTCCTGGATCAAACGTCAAGCTGGAGGCTTTTTCACAGCAAACTGGAGGCTTTTCCCAACTCTTGCAGCCACAGGGGCTGAGGAGCTCAAGGCTGGCAGGCAGTACACTGGTTGTTGACTCCAACAAATGATGAACCCAAGATCTCCAGGCCGAATGGTGGCTTGTTCACTCATGAACAGTTGTAGGCAGCACAACAGAATCCCAATTCACAGAAGAATATCTCTTTTCCCAGGATGTCCATAAATATACTGGAAGCAGACCACACCCCTAGGGAAACTCCCTTTCAACAGATTGGCTGCTCAAAACATAATCATCTGATCCCATCATGGGAATAACCATATCACAACAGCTTAAACCACACAGAATTGTGGTCCAGCCAA
>NW_006921638.1:11753971-11769700 GCF_000298275.1 Orycteropus afer afer | reverse complement strand
ATCTTCCTTCCAAGGAGTGGCTGGTGGATTTGAACTGTCAGCCTTCTTGTTAGCAATCAAATGCCTTACGCACTATGCCACCAGAGCTCCCAAGAAGTATAGGGAAGGCATATGTATATATTTGTCTATTATTTTGGCTCTCTCTCTTTCTCTGTATAGATAGATACATAGATAGATAGATAGATAGATAGAGAGAGAGATAGATAGATAGATATAGATATAGATAGATAGATATGTTGTTTGTTGTTTGTTGTTATGTGCCATCGAGTCGGCCCTGACTCATAGTGACCCCTCTTTGGGTTTCCGAGGCAGTATCACTACAGAAGTAGGATTGCCCAACCTTCCTTCTGAGGAGTGGCTGGTGGGTTTGAACCAGAAGGTTAGCAGTCAAGTGCTTTAGCCACTATGCTACCAGAGCTCCTAATGGGGGGGTCATTTACTAAAATAATTTGTTGAAGCATTTGCTGAGATGCCTGCCAGATTCCAAACAAGGAAGAGAGACTAGGCACCTCTCCTCATAAAGCCTAAATTCTAGTGAGTCAGACGATGAACAAATGAACAATAAATAAAAACATTAAAAATAGTGACAAGTAATATACATAGAAGAGGGGGATGGTTTTAACCTAACACCTGAAGGGTAAAGGGTAAAGTCACGCAAAGAGATGAGGAAGAGAACTCCAGTGGAGCAAATACAAAGGCTCTGCAGTGAATAAGAACTTAACCTCTTCTAGATTCAGCAGGTCAGTGCATCTAGAGCTTAGTGTAGGAGAAGATGAAGTGGCAGAAGTTAAAGGTAGAGAAGCAGACAGAGGCCAAGCCATGGTACGGAGTTTGCATTTTATTCTAAGTGTAACAGGAATTCATGTAAAATGTTTAATTAGGGAAGATACATAACCAAATCGCTCTTTAAAAAGCCCACAATGGTGGTCTTTTGGAGAATGGTTGAGGGTAGTACAAGAATGGAAATAGAAAAATGACTCAGTAAGCTCTTGAAGTGAGTAATGAGGGTGATTTAACTAAAAAGGCAGCAGAAAAGATGGAGAAGTTTAGAAAGATCTGAAGCATATTTTTGGAGAAAGAAAAGACAGGAATTTGTGTTGAATTGCATGTAGTTAGTGAAGGAAAGTGAAGAACAAAGGATAATTACCAATTGCTTCTAGTCAGGACAACTGTCTTGATGGAAGCGCTGTTTACTGAGTTGGGAGAACCCAGATGAGAACAGGAGACATCCAAGAGGCAATTGCGTGTGCAGATCTGGAGCTCAGAGGGAAGGATTGACCAAAAGATGTAAAATATGGGAGTTATCAACATATGGATGGTATTTAAAGTCATGGAAATGGATAAGATAACGTAGGGAGAGAGTTTAGAGAATTGGATAGGAGAGCTCAAGATTTAGCCCTGAAGAACTCCGACATTTAGGGTAGGAAAAGACTAAGATGTTAATGGGGAAAAACAGTAAATCATGGGACTGATTTCTTGAAATGGCATCATCAATGGGTTTTAAGAAATGAGACAAGTGCAGAATAAAGTGACAGTCATATACAACACCAAGGACATGGCAGGTGATCTTGACAAAAGTGTATTAGTTGAATAGTGGAACTAGAAGCAGAAGGAAGTATGTTTGAGACTGGATTAAAGGTGAGAAAATGGATGCAATGTATTTAGAAAAAATGTTAAGGTTTTTTTTTTTTTTTTCAGGAAAGGGGAAGAAAAAGGGGATAGTAGCAAGAAGAGATATGAGTCAAAGAGGGTTTTGTCTTTTTTCCCCTTAGAATTGATATGTTTGTGCCACAAAAGCAAAAATGCAGTGATTGAAGAAAGCCTGACATATCTTTGCTCTAGGCCAGTGATTTTCA
Organism: Orycteropus afer afer; assembly: GCF_000298275.1. Lineage (NCBI taxonomy): Eukaryota > Metazoa > Chordata > Mammalia > Tubulidentata > Orycteropodidae > Orycteropus > Orycteropus afer. Next base: position 11,767,844 of record NW_006921638.1, on the reverse strand, counting down.
AACTATTTTCAAGTCTGAGTTTCTGGGATGCTGCCTTGGGGCTGTTGCATAAAGGAAGATATGCCCCCATCTTTATAAAGTAGTTCAAATTTAATCCATTTTATATATGGGGACTTAGAATAAGATGTCATTTGAAAACTCACTGACCTAAGGAAAGCATAAGATACCCAAAATATCTCACCATATTAGTTCATTAAATGCCAAGATAGCTGATGAATCCATATGTGATAAGTGTTCTTAATTATGTCACATAGTGGATTTTCAGGCAAAACATGATGATAAATTATACCTGTAGCACAGTTTCAGGATGCTAAACAAGTTTGTCATTATTTCACAGCCTCTTGGAAATGATAAATTAAGTAGCTTCTTTTATACTAAATCTTCAGGAAACAGTACACTCAAACCTTGATTTTCAATAATTTAATTAATATATTCTACAATCATTAGGTTTGATAAACCTGAGACATCTCAAACCTGTTTTAATAAGATTATCTTACAAAACAGAAAGGAAAAAATTGCAAATAGCTCTTGACAGCTGTGCAGAACTACTCAGCAAAAATAGTTTTTTATAAAGAGATTTCCCGAGTTTTAGATAAACAAAATAAAACTTAGAGAATATTTTTAATTAAAAAAAATTTACTATAATGGCACAGCTTATATTTTTATCATTTGAGAAAAATAGGTGGAGCAATGAGAAAAGGAATACATTCCTGAGAAATTTGTTACTGAATTAATCCAAAAAAACTTTTTTCTAAAATGTTTATGATCTTCAGTAAATTATTCTTATATTAATTCATGGTGTTGATTAAAAAACATTGCACTGATTTTGATATTATATCAGCCTCAGCACTGTTCATATTTAGGGTCAGGTAAATCTTTGTTACAGGCAACTGTCCTGTGCATTGTAGGATATTTAGCAGCAGCCCTGGCCTCAATCCACTGGATACTAGTAGCACTGCCCTCTCTCCAGTTAGAGCAATCAAATCCATCAGCAGACATCACCAAATATCCTCTGAGGGGCAAAATCAATCCCAGCTGAGAATCACTGCTTTACAAAATAATGCGATTTCTTATTCTGGGGTTAAACTACCATTTTCAAAATTCTCAGAAAGGTGTTTGGGCTCCAACCAAGCAGAATGAGGATATTGGTACATTCAGACTTAGTTGTTTATATAGCTATAATAGAAAGAGAGGGAAACAAAGACATCTCAGAAATGAATAAGCAATTGGCTCAACAACCTATGCAGAAAAGTACAAAATCTAGAACAATGATGATACCTTATAAAAAAAGTTTAATCATAAAAGTTCCAGTTATTGACCTTCATATGAGGAAAATGATGAATAAAAGCACCTTTTGGAGTAGTGCTACATCCAAGACATTCCATTAAAATCAGCAGTATGGCAAAGTTACATGAAAAACCTTGTCAAGAACTAAAGGTAGGCAGATCATGTTTGGTTCTATTCATTTTACATGTTGTTGTGCATTATGTTACCAGTTTTTAAATGAAATGTCAGTGGGGAAAAAAAAAAAACACTAAAAGGGAGATTTTAAAGGTAGAGCTAAGCTGCCACCTAGAGAATACAAAGATACAGCATCTTAGCCTTCTAAATGTGTTGCTTGAATAGTATTATCCTATTAACTAAATACAGACCAAATTCAATCTCAAGAGCAATGTGAAATTAATTCTAATGTCATACTTTTAAAAATTAGCTAATTAGCCATAAACCAAAATTAAATCAAACTCACTGTTGTCAAGACGGCTCCAACTGACTCATAGTGACCCCTCCTTGGGTTTCTGAGGCGGTATCTCTATGGAAGTAGATTGCCCAGTCTTCCTTCCGAGGAGTGGCTGGTGGGTTTGAACAGTCAAATGCCTTAGGCACCACACCACTAGAGCTCCTAATTATTCAGAGAATGGTAATAAATTAAATATGTTCTTAGTTTTAGAAAAAATGAATCAGCACAGACTATCCTTACAAAACTTAAAGTAATTCTAAAGTGGTCATTCCTATGCAATTGCAGGGTACCTACACAGAAGATACTGTACTACCAATTTTGCAAATGCCTTGGTCAACTTAAAGGTGCTCTTTTGAGTCATTTGTTTGTTTGTTTTAATTCCCAAGTAGAAAATCCACTATTGAAAAAAAAAAAAAAAAGTTGGGAGACTAATGAAGGAGACCACATGGCAGACTTTTCAAAGTCATCTTTCCTAAGCCCTTAGGGGTGCACAGTGGTTGAGCACTCAGCTGCTAACTGCAAGGTTGGCAGTTCTTACACACTAACTGTTTCATGGGAGAAAGATGTGGCAGTCTGCTTCCATCAGGATTTACAGCCTTGGAAACCCTCTCAGCAGTTCTACTCTGTCCTACAGGGTCACTGTGAGTTGGAATTAACTCAATGGCAACGAGTTTGGCTTTGGTTGTTGGGTCACCTTTCCTGACAATCATTCTTTCAAATGAACCCAACTAGGAAAACAATTATGGTAACTAAAAACCCAATAGAATCATTAATTGGACAGAGGAGAGTTAACCTAACAGAAGCAAAACGTAAAATATAAGAGGAGGAATATCTTGTGGGAATAAGAAAGCTAAGAATAAATTGACTTGAACTGAGCAAAAGCATAAAACAGAGCTATAACTTCTGGGAAAATATGAGTCTCTTTTTCTAAATGTAATAGTATAATTGAACATTCATTAGTTTCTCCAGACCATAAACCATTGCCTAGTTAAGGTAGGCATTTGGGAAGCTGCATGAACTCTTTTGGGCCATGAGGGTCCCATTTAGTAAATTACTACTTCAACACACTGAATGATACCCTTGCGACCTGGTAGCGGATTCCAAACAGCTTAATTTACACACTGGGAGAATCTGGTACTCATTAGGAGATGAGAAGTATGTCTGCTCCCATATCTACATAAAGCAGAAAGTAATGTACTCGTCAAAAAAAAAAAGAACATTGACATGTGGCCTCGAGATTCAAGTGTCAAATTATCTTGCAATGGTAGACTCACATGACCTGCCTGTAATTGCTTAACACTTATGACTTGAGAGATTTTTCTCCTTTACAATTTGAGTTACTTCTTTAACTTATATGTATCCTTTGTCACTGTTTCTATAGTTTTGCAAGAGGAATCCTAGGCTCATTCTTCCCAGAAAGTATTTTAGGGAGTTTAGGCAAGCATTTTTCAGATATGCTTACATGACAATCCCTCTTGCCTACATCCCCTGCACAAGTCAGTTAATAAAATCAAGTTGTTTACAGGTAAATTCAGTCAAACTTTTTTTATCTTACATGACTAATACTAGATTTTACCAAGATTTTTCTTTTCAATATGCCATTTAATCACAGCCTATGAAAAAATTTCAAGGTGTCTTTTGTTGTGAGAATTCTATTTAGCAGCTATAGGATTTGAACCACATATGGGAATGGTATTCTGCATTATTTTATCTAAAAATGAGTATGTACACAAGTAGTAATTTTTATAATTAAGGGCTTGCCTTTTCCCATATCTGATCAATAAAGTAATCTTTTACATGTATTTCTTAAAAGGCATATATGTGTTACTTGGATGCAATTATAAATCTCAAATGATAGCATTTACATTGCATAATTGCATCATCTGCCTTAAAGCTATACATTTGCATTATTTTAGAAGATGTGAAACAAAACCATCTTTCCTGTGATAAATACATCGAGTTTCTCCAATGTGCTTTTGACTGAGAAAATATATTTTCACAGTCCAAGGAAAGGGTTTACCAGTAACAAAGAATTTCCATACATTTCAGAAATCTAAGCCAATCCCTATGCTCATTTTCTCCAGAAAGTTTTAGAATGCATAGGTACTGAGTTCACTTACAGACACGCTGATGTTGAAAACCCTGCCAAAAAGTATCCAAGCAGAGATGTTGAGAAAGGATTTGGAATTATAAATATGAAGCTCAAACAAGATATACATTTGAGAGTAAATAAGCATATAAGTGGTCACTGAAGCAGTGGAAGTAAATAAGATTCTGTTAGAAACTGTGTAGTAAGAACACCAAAGACCTTAGGAGACAGCCTGAAGAGGAAAGAAGTGCAGAAAGATCTAATAAATACAATGGTGAATAGAGAGGAAAATCAGTGGATTGTTGTACCAGAAGTCAAAGGAAGGAGGTATTTGAGAAGGAAGGATTTGATTAAAAAGCAAAATGTCATCCTGTTGTTGTTGTTAGATGCTGTCAATTTGTCTCCAACTCATAGCGACCCTACTCACAGCGGAATGAAACACCACCCGGTCCCGAACCAAATTCACGATCGTTGCTATATACCTGAGCTCATTGCCACAGCCACTGTGTCAATCCATCTCATTGAGGGCCTTCCCCTCTTTCATCAACCCTCCACCTTACCAAGCATGACATCCTTCCCCAGGGAATGGTCTCTTCTAACAACGTGATCAAAGTAGGTGAGACGAAGTCTGGCCATTCTTGCTTTCAAGGAGCATTCTGGCTGCACTTCCTCCAGGACAGATCTGTTAGTTCTTTTAGCAGTTCACGGTACTTTCAGCATTCTTCGCCAGCACCACAACTCAAAAGCATCAACTCTTCTTCAGTCTTCCTTATTCATTGTTCAGCTCTCACATGCATAAAAGGCGACTGAAAATACCATGGTTTCTGTCAGGTGCACCTTAGGCCTCAAGGAGACATCTTTGCTCTTCAGCTCTTGAAAGAGGTCCTTTGTAGCCGATTTTCCCAGTCTTATACATTGTCTAATGTCCTGACTGCTGCTTGCATTGGCATCAATGCAGGAAATGTGAAGTCTTTGACATCTTCAAACTTTTCTCCATTTATCATAATGCTGCTATAGGTCCAGTTGTGAGGATTTTTGTTTTCTTTATATTGAGATGTAATCCATACTGCACACTGTATTCTTCATTCTTCGTCAGTAAATGCCTCAAGTCATCCTCACTTTCAGCAAGCAAAGTTGTGTCGTCAGCATATCGCAAGTTATTAATGATTCTTCCTTCAATCCTGATGCCACGTTCTTCTTCATATAGTCCAGCTTCTCAGATTATTTGTTCAGCATACAGATTAAATAAGTATGGGGAAAGAATACAACCCTGACGCACTCCCTTCTTCATTTTAAACCATGCAGTGTCCCCTTGTTCTGTTCAAACAACAGCTTCCTGGTCAATGTACAGGTTCCTCATGAGCACAATCAACTGTTCAAGAATTCCTGTTCTCAATGTCATCCGCAATTTGTTATGATCTTCAAATCAAATGCCTTTGCATAGTCGATAAAACACAAGTAAACATCTTTCTGATATTCTTTGTTTGAGCCAGAATCCATCCAACAGCAGCTATGATATCCCTTGTTCCATGTCCTCTTCTGAATCCAATTTGCATCTCTGGAAGTTCTCTGTCAGTATAGTGCTGCAACCATTTTTGAATTATCTTCAGTAAGATCTTACTTGCATGCAATATTAATGATATAGTTTGATTACTTTCACATTCTGTAGGATCACCTTTCTTTGGAATGGGCAGAAATATGGATCTCTTCCAGTCAGTTGGCCAGGTACCTGTCTTCCAAATCTCTTGGCATAACTGAGTGAGTGCTTCCAGTGAGGCATCTGTTTGTTGAAACATCTCAATGCGTATTCAGTCAATTCCTGGAGACTTGTTTTTCACTAATTCCTTCAGTGCAGCTTTGACTTCTTCCTTTAATACCATTGGTTTCTGATCATATGCCACCTCCTGAAATGGATGAAGATCTACCAGTTCTTTTTGGTACAGTGACTCTGTGTATTCCTTCACCTTCTTTTGATGTTTCCTGCATCATTCATATGTTGCCCACAGAACCTTTCAATATTGCAATTTGAGGCTTAAATTTTTTCCTCCGTTTCCTCAGTTCTTTCAGCTTGAGGAACGCCAAGTGTGTTCTTCCCTTTTGGTTTCTAACTCCAGGTCTTTGCACATTTCATTATAATAATTGGCTTTGTCTGCTTGAGCTATTCTTTGAAATCTTCTCTTCAGCTCTTTTATCTTGTCATTTTTTCATTTGCCTTAGCTACTCGTCATTCAAGAGCAAGTTTCAGAGTCTCTTCTGACATCCATTTTGGTCTTTTCCTCTTTTCTTGTCTTTTTAATGACCTCTTGCTTTCTTCACGGATGATGTTCTTTTTGTCATCCCACAATTCTTCTGGTTTTTAGTCATTGGTGTTCAATGCATCAAATCTCTTTTTTTAGATGGTCTCTAAATTCAGGAGGGATATATTCCAGATCATATTTTGTCTCTAGAGGACTTGTTTTAATTGCCTTCAACTTCAAGTTGAACTTGCATATAAGCAGCTGATGGTCTTTTCCATGATGAGCTCCTGGCCTGGTTTTGGCTGAAGATATTGACTCTTCTATTGCCTCTTGCCACAGATGTGTTCAATCTGATTCTTGTGTATTCCATCTGGTGAAGTCCATATGTATACCCACCATTTGTGGTGTTGAAAAAAGGTATTTGCAATGAATAAGTCATTGGTTTTGCAAAATTTTATCATGAGATCTCCAGCATTATTTCTGTCACCAAGGCCAAATTTTCCAACTACCAGTGATTCTTCTTTGTTTACAACTTTTGCTTTCCAGTCACCACACATCTTGATTGCACATTTGGTCAATTTCAGACTGCAGAAGTTGATAAAAATCTTCAATTTCCTCATCTGTGGTTTTGGTGGTTGGTGTGCAAATTTGAATGATAGTCATATTAACTGATCTTCCTTGTAGACATATAGATACTATCCTATCACTGACAGCATTGTACTTGAGGACATATCTCAAAACATCCTCTGTGATGATGAATGCCACACCATTCCTCTTCAAATTGTCATTCCTGGCATAGTAGATCATATGATTGCCTGATTCCAAATGGCAAATACCAGTCCATTTCAGCTCATTAATGCCTAGGATATCAATCTTTATGTATTCCATTTCATTTTTGACAACTTCCAGTTTTCCTAGATTCATACTTTGTACATTCCATGTTCCTATTACTAATGGATGTTTGCCGCTGTGGCTCCTCCATTTGAGTCCTGCCACAGCAGCAAATGGAGATCTCAAAAGCTTTACCTTATCCATATCAGTAAGGTTGCTCCTACTCTGATGATGCAGCTCTTTCCTAGTCTTATTTTGAAATCTTTCTGACCTAAAGGGCTCGTCCTCCTGCACTGTATCAGATAATGTTTCTGGGCTATTTATAAGGTTGCCCAGTAATGTATCAGACAGTGTTTCTCTGCTATTCACAAGGTTTTCCCTGGCCAATTATTTGAGAAGTGGGTGCTTCTTCTTTCTTCCTAGTCTGTCTGTCTGTAAGCTGTGTTGAAACCTGTGCACCATGTGCAACCCTGCTGGCATTTGAAACACTAATGGCACAGCCTCAAGCCTCACAGCAACACACAATGTCCCACAAGTACAACAAACTGACAGACAAATTTGTCTCCTTTAGCTGTTCAAAACTTCTCCATCCTCCCTTTACTTGGATCCCTGTCACTGTTCGCTCTGTTGTCCCCTGGCTTCTCTTTCCCCTGCTTTCCTGCCTCTCGGGGGTGGGGCCTGGGGCCTGGGTCCCTCCCCTTACCTGGATCCCTGCTGCTGCTGCTTGCTCAATCATCACCCTGGCCAATATTTTGGTACAATAGCTACCAAAATATATATATATATATACCTGGGCATAAATCTTACCAGGGACAAAAAAGACCTATACAAAGAAAACTATGAAAGACTCCTTCAAGAAACTATAAGAGATCTACATAAATGGAAGAACATTCCATGTTCGTGGATAAGATTGAACTTTGTGAAAAGGTCAATTCTGCCCAAAGCAATCTATACATTCAATGCAATCCCAATCCAGATCCCATCAGCATTCTTGAAGGATATGGAAAAAACAATCACTAACTTTATATGGAAAAGAAAGAGACCTTGGTTAAGCACAGCACTATTGAAGAAGAAGAAGAAAGTAGGAGGTCTCACTCTCCCAGATCTTAACATATACTATACAGTACAGTAGTCATAACAGCCTGGTACTGGTACAACAACAGACACATAAAGCAATAGAATAGAGTTGCCAACCCAGAAATATATCCATTGACCTGTGGTCAGCTGATCTTTGACAAAGGGCTGAAATTCATTAAAAGGGGAAAAGAGGGTCTCTTTAACAAATGGTGCTGGCAAAACTGGAGATCCATTTGCAGAAAAATGAAACAAGATCTGTATTTCACACCAAACACAAAAACTAACTCCAGATAGATCAAAGACTGAAATGTGAAACCTAAAATTCTAAAGTTCCTCAAGGAAAAACTAGGGGCAAATTTAGGGGCCCTAATATATGGCATAAATAGACTATCACACATAACCCAAAACACACAGACAGCAGCAGATCAACTAGATGAATGGGACCTTTTAAAAATTAAATTTTTATGTGCTTCCAAAGACTTCTCCAAAAGCATCAAAAGAGAACCCATAGATATGGAAAAAATATTCAGCAATGGCATAGCTGACAAGTGACTTATCTTTAGAATTTATAGAAATTTTAACACCTCAACAACAAAAAGGAAAATAATCCAATTAAAAAATTGGCAAAAAACATGAATAGACACTTCGTCAAAGAGGATACCCAGGTGACCAACAAACACATGGAGAAATGTTCATGATCATTAACCATTAACTCACTGCTGTCAAGTCAGATCTCACTCATAGCGACCCCTCCTTAGGTTTCTGAGGTGGTATCACTATGGAAGTAGATTGCCCAACCTTCCTTCAGAGGAGTGGCTGGTGGGTTTGAACCACCAGCCTTCTGGTTAGCAGTCAAATGCCTTAGGTAGAGATGCAAACCAAAACAACAATGAGATACCATCTGGCCCCAGCACTAATAGCAAAGTTCAACAAGACAGAAAATAACAAATTCTGGCAAGGATGTGGAGAGATTGGGACTCTGATACGGTGCTGGTGGGACTGTAAAATGATACAACCATTGTGGAAAGCAGTATGACAATTCCTTAAAAAGTTGGAATTAGAAATACCATTTGACCCAGCAATTCCATTACTAGGTATATATCCTAAAGAAGTGAGAGCCAGGACAAGAAGAGATATATGCACTCCCATGTTCATTGCAGCACTATTTAAAATAACAAAAAGATGGAAACAACCTACATGCCCAACAACAGAGGAATGGATAAGCAAAATACAGTACATATACTCAATGGAATACTTCATCCAAGGTCACTTGCCACAGAGATAGTCAATTTGATTCCTGTGTATTCCATACACCGAGGTCCACATGTAAAGTTACCATTTATATTGCTGAAAAAGGGTATTTGTAATGAACAAGTCCTTGGTCTTGCAAAATTCCATCATGCAATAACCAGCATAATTTCTTCACCAAGGCTATATTTTCCAGCTACCAGTGTGGAAGGGAAAAAAAAAAACATAGTAAATTCTACATAAATAAGTGGGGTTGGGGGGTGGGATGGAACATAAATAAACTCACAAAGCAGGTACACAAGTGGCTGAAAACCACAAAAGTATGTTCAATGAAAAATATTAAAACAAGTTTTTTTAGTCATTAATGATGATATTTGTTGGCAAAAATGTGATCAGATGAATATTCATTAGTACTGGTTAATATAATTGGTATAATTATTATTAATATAATTAATATAATTGGTATATAATATAATCTTTGCAATTTGACAATAAATATCAAGAACTCTGAAAATATTTACTCCTTTTGATCAGTATTTCCACTTCTAAAAATAAATTGAAAGAAAATGATAAAAAATACACATCAATATTTATGAACAAAAATTTTATTATACCATTCTTTATAAGAATTTAATGTACTGTACAACACAAAGTAAATTATGATATATCTTATGATAAAATATTATTTAACCATATGGTGCTTACAGATAGGATTTAAAGATGAGAAAATATATCAATAATATGAAGTAGATAAAACAATGTAAGATGGAGAAATATATAAATAGTATGATCTCAACTATATTATAATAAAAAACACAAACTCACTGCTGTCAAGTCGGAACCAACTCATAGCGACCTCTCTTTGGGTTTCCGAGGCATTATCTCTACGGAAGTAGATTGTCCAACCTTCCTCCTGAGGAGAGGCTGGTGAGTATAAACAGCCAGCCTTCTGGTTAGCAGTCAAATGTCTTAGGCACTACGCCACCAGAGCTCCCCGACTATATTAAGTGTATACATATTCAAATGTATGGGAAGTGAATGTACTAAAATCTATCTCTAGATTTAATATTTAAATGTGATTGTTATTTCCTTCTTTCTGTGGATGACTGAGGACAAGAATTGGGTCTACTTATAATTAGAAGATAAATCTTTATTCTAAGTCAATATTTCTATAGAAAAAAATGAATTAACCTTAGAATTATAAAAGAATCATTAATTGTTGCCAACAAAGAATTTTATTTCTACAAAATTTAGTTATCTATCTTTCTCAGAAAACTCAATCCATCTTTTTCATTTCACAGTTTGAGAGGGGAATTTTCCCTTCTATCTTAGTGTCTTATGTATGTCGTAAGTATGCAATTAATAGAAGCAAATGATTCTGGGCAATAAATTCATCTTCTTTCTGAATTTTCCAAGACTACTTCCCTGCAGCATGCACTCTTAGAGCACTATTCCCTTTTCTGCTGATTTTCCCAAATTTGGAATCAGTCTTTGCCATAACCAAAAAAGGCTCAAGTTGAAACTGCCCCAGAGAAGACACATAACTGAACTTCCGTTTCGGTGGGTCTTTGCCACCAGTCATGAGGTATGTCTAGGCAAAAAGAATGGTCAACATACAGCTGGACCACTTCCACCACTAGACAGAGGAGATAAGAGGTTCTCATTCCGCAGACTGAAAGAGCCTTAAAATTGTGTAAACATTTTCAGGTAAGTTAAATTGAATTTCTTTCTTGTTTTAAAATTCCCATTTTGACAAAACCCCTTATTGGAAGTGCCAGTGTTTAACAGTTTTGGAATTGAAAATATAGTAAAACTAATAATAATAATAATAAATCCAGCCTTCTTCTTGGATTCCTTAAAACAGGCTTTGTAGGTGGAAAAGAACAATGTCTGAAATTGCCCTCATTGAAAATAGTTAGTGATTCCTTTTACTTCATCTTCTAACCTAGGTTATCATCTTTCTAGAAATCAATTGGCAGATATATTAATATATTTTACAAAGAAAATGTGATTAAATACTGTTATGTATTGAATTATCTATATCTGCTAATTTTATTTCAGAAAAGCCATCACTTTTATGATCATAGTCTGCCTCCACCATCCTCCATATGTTTATAGATGCTCTCAATTTATAATATTATTTTCTTCTCTCTGACAGAAAAAAAATAATAATTTTGTGGTCTACATTTTAATAATTCACAAAAAGCTCATGATGTGTTTCAGGAACTTCCATCTTCTTTCTCAGCAGCATCTCCTTTGAGTATTCTAGTTAAATATTTCTCTTAAAATGTTTCACCTTCCTCCTCCTCCCTGTTCATTTTAAATTTCATCAGAAAATCCTTCCAGTAACTATCTCATCAGTGTGGTATTTCATTTGCCTAAAGAGCAACCATATAAGCAAGCAATAGCTGTTTCCATTCTATGCAACTAATCATATCGCAGTCTGAATTCATTTGCAATTTCCAGAAATTAGATTAAACCACCCATTAATATGTTTGTCATATGTCCCCTTAATATTTTTCATTTACTACATGAAGTGTGACTTTAAAAAAAAATTAGGCTGAGTTATGTGTGTTTTCTGGATTCAGTAGCATTATGATATAGGCATATCATATGTCTAATTCTACCTAACACAATATTGTATAAAAGCAACAAGCCATTCCCTGCTGCAAAGATTTTACCAGGTGGCTTTAGGCAAAATAAAATCAGGGTTTAAATAATTATATATTCCCAAATCAAGTATCATTGGAAAGCTGAGACTTGGAAAGAAAATAGCTTTGCGTTTTCAATAAAAGTCTTTTGTAAAATGGAGGAAAGGCATGAATGAAAATATAATACACTGGAATGGAGTAAAGAAAGAAATGGCACAGATAAATAGTTTTACATCAACTTCAGTTTTCCTCAAACCAATCTCATTACCATCAAGTTGATTCAGATGCATAGCGACCTTCATTGGGTTTCCAAGGCTGTACATCTTTATGGAAGCAGACTGCCTCATTGTTCTTCCACGGAGCAGCTGGTGGGTTCAAACCACCGACTTTTTGGTTAACAGCCAAGTGCCTTAACCACTACACCATCAGAGCTCCTTTTCATTTTCTGTTGTTGTTATGTGCCTTCAAGTCAGCTCCGACTCATAATGACCATGTACAATGGAACAAAACGCTGCCCAGTCCTGAGCCAGCCTCACAATCCTTGCTATACCCGAGCCCATCATTGCAGCCACTGTGTCAGTCCATCTCGTTGAGGGTCTTCCCCTTTCTTGATGACCCTCCACTTTACCAAGCATGATATCCTTCTCCAGGGAATGGTCCCTTCTGACTACATGACAAAACTAAGTGAGATGAAGTCTGGCCATTCTAGCTTTCAAGGAGCATTTCGGCTACACTTCTTCCAGGACAGATTTGTTAGTTCTTCTGGTAGTCCATGGTACTTTCCGTATTCTTTGTCAGCACCACAACTCAAAGGTATCAAACTCTTCTTCAGTCTTGCTTGTTCACTGTCCAGCTCTTGTGTGCATATGAACCAATTGAAAGTATCATGGCTTGAGTTAGGTGCATCTTAGTCTTCAAGGAGACATCTTTGCTCTTCACTTTAAAAGGGTCTTTTGCAGCATATTTGCCCAGTGTAATATATTGTCTGATTTCTTGACTGCTGCTTCCACGGGTATTGATTGTGGATCCAAGCAATATGAAATCTTTAACAACTTCAATCTTTTCTCCATTTATCGTGATGAGGCTTATTGGTCCAGTTGTGAGGGTATTTGTTTTCTTTATATTTAGGTGTAATCCGTACTATAGACCGTAGTCTTTGATCCTGATTGTAAGCACTTGTAAGTGCTTCAAGTCATCTTCACTTTCAGCAAGCAAAGTGTCGTCATCTGTGTATTGCAGGTTTTTAATGAGTCTTCCTCCAATCCTGATGTCACGTGCGTCTTCATATAGTCCAGAATCTCAGATTATTTACTCAGCATATGGATTGAATAAGTATGATGAAAAGATACAACCCTGATGCACTCCCTTCCTGATTTTAAACCATGCAGTGTCCCTTTGTTCTGTTTGAACGACAGCCTCCTGGTCAAGGTATAGGTTCCTCAAGAGTATAATTAAGTGCTCTGGAATTCCCATTCTTCTCAGTGTTATCCATAATTTATGATCCACATAATTGAATGCTCTTGCATAGTCAATAAAACACAAATAAACAAACATCTTTCTGGTATTCTTTGCTTTCAGCCAAGATCCATCTGACATCAGCAATGATATCCCTCATTCTACATCCTCATCTGAACACAGCTTGCATTTCTGGAAGTTCCCTGTCAATATACTGCTGCAACCATTTTTTAGTTATCTTCAGCAAGATTTTACTTGAATGTGTTATTAATGATATTGTTCAGTAATTTCCACATTCTGTAGGATCACCTTTCCTTGAAATGGGTAAAAATGTGGATAGTATTTTTTTTCAGTTTTTTAATACCTAAAAATACTGTACATTAAAAATTTTAATATATTTTCCTCACTTGAAAAATTATTGGATGCCTGACCTTAGATTTCTTCAGAACCCAAAGAGTGGAATGCTTATTCATTTTATCATGATGTTAGCTATAATATTTTTGCCTTTTATTCCTGGTAACTATTTTCCTTCCCTTGTCTTTATATA
>NW_006921638.1:11746641-11753871 GCF_000298275.1 Orycteropus afer afer | reverse complement strand
CACACACATACATATATGTGTGTGTGTGTGTGTGCATACTCACTCACTGCTATCAAGTCAATTCCAACTCATAGTGACCCCTCCTTGGGTTTCTGAAGCAGTATATCTATGGAAGTAGTTGCCAAGTCTTCCTACCAAGGAATGGCTGGTGGGGTTTGAACCACCAGTCTTCTGGTTAGGCACTATGCCACCAGAGTTGGGTGTGTGTATATGTGTGTGTGTGTGTGTGTATCCCCAACATATACAAAGAAATGTCAATTTCCCAGTATACTGATTCTGATTCCATGGAAAGAAAGATGTATCTTTTTACTGGCCATTCAGGAATATATTACTACAGGGCAGACCTAAAGAGGTCTAAATGGGTACAATGCTAGCCAGTCAAGATAGCATCAAATTCTGCATTACCATTCCATATCAGAAGAGTCAGACTAGGTAAAGTATTCAAAGATGCCAGAGTTGACTTCCAAAGATCAAGTAGGCTGAGATATGCCAAAAGTCAAGTATATAAACATATAATGTTGCATCCTGCCCTGCATTCAAACCAGCCATGGGGAACCCTGTGGATGATAAATATCCAGACAGAGAGACCAGGACAAGAAGCCCTGGTGGCACGGTAGGTAAAGCATTCATGGAAAGGTCAGCAGTTCAAATCCACTAACCATTCCATGCAAACAAAATGTAGCAGTCTACTTCCATGAAGATGACAGCCTTGAAGACCCTATAGGGCATTTTACTCTGTACTGTAGGGTCACTAGGAGTCAGAAGCTACTTGATGGCAATGGGTTTGTTTTTTCTTGGTTTAGAGAGACCAGGTGAAGCATTCCAGCAGCTATTGAACTAACTCTTCTTTCAAAATATATTTGAGTACCTAATATATGGCAAACATTATTCTAGGGAATACAGAAGTGAATAAAATGGACAAAAATCCTGGAGTTTATATAAAGTATGCATGCAATGTAGGAGATAGATAATTAGCAAGATGAATTTAGAGCAATAAGAGCTTAGGAGGAAATGAAGCAAAGATGAAGGATAGTCCCCAAATATGGCTACCAACAATTTCTCCTCTCCTGTATACACATGCCACTCCCCCCCTCAAGAGATGGAGTCCATTTTCCCTTTCCTGGAATCCAGGCTTGCCTCATGACTAACTATGAGTAATAAAACAATAGAAACTCCTAGCTCTAGGCCTAATTCCTAAGAGACCAGGAAGCTTCTGTTTTGGGTCTCTTGGAAACAGACTATGCTGTAAGGAAGTTCAAACTATGCTACTGGAGAAAGAGGCCACAAGAAAAGGCCCTGGATGATGAGACCAAGTTGGAGAGGATGGCAAGAGGGAGGAGACCTGAGGCACAGATGTTGAAGTGCCACCTGCATGCAATCATATGTGAGACCCCTGTCGACACCACAGGGAGGAGAATAAACGTCCAGAAAACCCAGAGAATTGTGAGTAATAATAAGTCATTGTTGTTTAACTCAGTAAATTTGGAAGTGGTTTTTTATACTATAATAAATACCACATTCTTTCACAATAACGTGCCCACATAAAAAATGTGCCCACACATATAATGTGCAGAAATGATTAAATGAAGTAAAACAGTTCTGCCTTGGTGCACTCACGCATACACTGCACATAACATTTCTGGAAGTGAATTTTAGCTGCATTCACTCTTCCTCCTATATTATAGACAAATCATATCCTTTTGTTTATTTCCTTCATTCTGTTTGCTTTCTTTAATTTCCTGCTTATGTCTATAAAAATAGTTCAAAAATGTTACTTTTGATTGTAATTTTATAATAAAGGTATAAGTTATGATTAGGAAGTTATGGATCAAGTTTGGTTGTCCCCAGGATGTGGAAAAACTGCATTTGTTTCCATTAATTTAACAATAGTCCATTAGCTCAACAGTTAAATATGAAACCTTATCAGATCATCTTAAGTGAAACCATTAGTTATGTTAGGTCTGCTTATTTCATATTTAATTACATCTTCTTAGTGCCAATTGACAGGCACTGTAATGGTGCAGTGGTTAGCTAAAGTACTGGAATGCTACCTGAAAGGTCAGCAGTTCAAACCCACCAGCCACCCCATGAGAGAAAAGTATGGCAGCTTTGGAAACCCTATGGGGCAGTCCTACTCTATCATATAGGGTCACTAAGAGTTGGAATCAAGTTGACACCAACAGGTTTGGTTTTTTGGTTAGTGTCAGTTGAAGTCAGCAAGATGTAAATTAAAAAAAAAAAAAAAGGTATAGCACATTTAGTAGAAGAATATGTGAGAAGGGCAGGGTTGTGTGGTTGGCTGAAACATGTAACACGTGCATTTTTTGCAAAATATATATGTATATATGTTAACTGGGATATCTGGGGGGGAAATAAAAATAATTGGTAATTGTGAAGATGAAGAACTGCAATGTAGTGATTTTCTGTGTGTTCTATGAGGGTAGAGCAAGAAGGAAATACATTGAGTAAGGAGAGAAATAGTTAAGGTAGGCAAAGTAAATCCTATACACCATTGGAAAGGAAGACAGATGCTACATTCCTAAACTAGGGTTGAGAGGCAAACAACAATCTTTCTGACTGAGTTACAAACTTCTTCACCTGGAGAGCCACACCTAAGGAGCAGCACCTGAGGAACTGCACCTGCATACTTGGGCCACACCTGGACCTGATTTAATGGTAAGGTCCTGACCCTCAAGTCTAAGCCTGAGCCTTAATGGAATGAGACTTAGGAGATACTGAGCAAGGGAAGTGTATTTTGCTGGTTAGACAGACGTGACTCACTTGGGCCAAAAAGCACAGATTGAGGTAGACTGCTAGGTTGGTAGTTTTGAAGGAACCAAACATCCTGGTTTTCACATTCTTGTCTAATCTCCTCCTCCATTGACTCTGGCCTTGACCGTGTAACTGACTTTGACCAATAGGACATTAGCAGGTAAGATAAAAACAGAAGTTTAAGAAGCCTGTCACCCTTCACCCTGTCCTACTGGAACACTTTCACTTGCAAATCAGCCGTATGATTTGAGCAAGGCCTGGCTATTCAGTTGGAGAGAGATGCCACATGGAAAGCCCTGAAAGATGAGACATCATGTAGAGAAAGAAACCATGTAGAAGAGCAAAACGTCTTAGCTGAATGCCCAAATGAATGCAGCCACCCCAGATGGAAAATAAGCATGCACTGCACCTACAGAATCATCGTAAACAAATCACTGCTGTTGAAGCCACTGACTTTCAGGGCGGTTTATTAACGATAATAGATAAACGTCTGTAACAGAGGATAAGGAGTGGTAGGCATCAATTTTTTAAAAAAAGTTTACTAAGAAGACCTTCAGCAGGTAAAAAAAAAAAAAAGAAGAAGAAGAAGCAGCTTTGCAGATATCTGAGAGAGCATTCCAGGCAGAGGGCCCTGAGGTGGGAGTGGGTCTGGCTTATTTGAGGACCTACAAAAAGGTCAGAGGCGCAGAAGCAGAGTGAGTGAGGGGAAGAATATTAAGAGATTAAGTCAAAACAGTAGCAGGGGTCAGATCAGCTCAGGCTTTATAGGTTATTGCAAAAAAAAAATTCCTTTTATTTTGGAGTTGATAGAAATTCACTGGAGGTTTTCATTCATTCCTCAATTCACTTAACAAACATCAATTCAAGCTGAGTGTGTTCCAGTTTCAAGGTGTGGGGCATGAAACAATGAATAGGACTTCCTGTGCAGGTGGTGTGGGGGGAAAGAAGATGGAGCAGGGTCACAAAAGAACTAGTAAGGATTGCTGGAAGAATGCTCTCAGTTTAGACCAACCTGAAGGATTGAGATTCCTTCAGCCACTCATCTTTGTTTTCCCTATGATTTCCTGAAAGTCTGTCTTCAGGATAATTTGCTACAGTTTTACATTAGGGTGCAGTATACCTGCATACAAAAGCTCAGCTCTCTTTTAGTGCAATTTAATGTCCTAAAAGCTTTTTCCAAACAAATTGTGGCATTGCATCAGCCGCACACATGTATTCTCAAAAGATCTCACCAGACTCCTGCATTCTGTGCTCTAAGTGTGTGTCAATACATTTATAGAAAAACACTCTATTGAATTTGAAAAGAATCTCTTCAAAAGACACTATGTACTTCCCAAAAGATGCTTTACGAATATAGTGCTTTAGAGATTGCAGTGAGGTTTCAGAGCAATTGACTCACCACCCGCATTCTTAGAACGAAACTAAGTGACAAAGTAACAAGCCACGAAGGTATAGAGCTAACATTATTAAAGCTTTAAATAAAAGTTCATGAGGCAATTTTCCTTAAGAGTAGTGCCACACGCATCAGTTGTATTTGGCAGCATGGATGATGACAGAGCAACAAGAGGCCTTTTCAGGCCTTGACAAAATTGTTCTGGAGGAAATAATGTAGAAACAGTGGGGGTGGGACAAACCGTATTCCCCCAGTTGGTCAACCCGTCAGTTTGTACTAAATCTGGATGATCTTCCAGTTCAGGTCTGATTGTATTAAGAATAATTATTGATAGAACTTCTTGTCAAGTACACTGTCTTTGTAGGATGAAACAGAAGTGCTCCCATCAACAGAGGAAAATTCCTCTCCTTATGATATACCTCCATGGTTTTGTAAAGACAGAAAATTCCAAGTCTTAGAACAGATATTTTGGTCATTTCTCCCAGAAATGCAATAAATTGGTTTGGTTTTTTTTCACCTTATGTCCTTCCTTTAGTTCTAACTAATGACAGGATTTCAATTTTCAGCAACCTGGTATTTAATGACTTAGTTGAGTATTTGTTTCCTGCCAGCAGCTCCTATTTTCTAATATAATGGGGCCACATAAAATAGATAAGAAAACTCTAAAAGCAGTATTGTGTCTACTAATGCTATTGGCCAGCACATTTTAAATCATCCTTGTACAAAGTGTTTTACTTTTTCACTTTAAATCATGTACTCTTAGAGACCTAACTTTTCTTGAAATATGATTCTGCTTCTAAGATACGGGATGAACTGTCTTGCATTATATTCCTCTATTAGTCTCTGCATCCCTCTTTAGCTGTGCACTTTCCCATCTCTTCTCCAACACGAAACAATAATTTCCAAGGATTCAATCTGTCACTTCTTTACATAGGCCTCCTCAGTTGCCTAAGCCAGTATTTTCCCTAAGAGTATCTCTTGGTTCATGAGAATATGTATCACTTGGTATCAAAATTCAGGTTGTAGGAATTCACCTCAAACTTACTGATGGAATTTCTAGATATGTGACCAGGGAATCTGCATTTTTAGTAAATATTTCAGGTGATTCTGATATACCCAGAGGTGTCAGTGGCATTGTTCCAGGCAATGGTCCTTAAACCCTGTGAGAATCTTATCCCAAGAAAATGCACTGAGGACTACATTTTGTTCATTCACTCAGGGAATTCACAGAGCTCTGAAACCTTTCAATGGACCCTTTCCTCAGGATGGCTGGACCTTGGTATGAGAACTTCTTTCATGACTTTTTCTGAGGCTTTCTTCTCATTGAAGTTTCTAGGGAAAACTGGGCATGATGTATTCTGCTCTATTCTATTTCACCATGATCTATTCTATTGCAAAGAGTCACTGACTATTTATGTCTTTTGCCTCAACCTCAAAATGGGTTTCATTAAGGACCTTGAGGGAAGGAGTCCCTGGGTCTGCAGGCTTGGGGCCATGATCACAGGGGACATCAAACTCAACCGGCACAACACAACACACAAAAATATTGTTCTACCTCCTACTTTGGTGGGTAGTGACTGGGGTCTTAAAAGTTTGTGAGCTAAGATGCAACTATTAGTCTCTCCTCGTTGGAGCAAGAAGAGTGAATAAAATCAAAGATGCATGGAAACAATCCAAAAGACTAAAGGACTATAAGAACCTCAGCCTATATGACTCCAAGACCAGAAGAACTAGATGGTGCCTGGCTACTACTGCCAACCACTCAGAAATGGATCAAAATCAAAGATCCTGGATATATTAGAAGAAAAAGATGGAACAAAATTTAAAAAAAAAAAAAAAAAAAAGACCAGTATTACTGGTCAGACACTGGTAAAATACCTAAGATTACAGCCCCTAGTTACCCTTTGGCATGAAATTAAACTCACTTTGCAGCTAGCATTCAGCCAAACAATAGACAAGCTACCAGCTGAAGAACTATACCAGGGCCATGCACTCCTTAGAACAATCAACCACATTAGATCAGAAGGGCAGTATTTGCACAGGGAGAAAACTAGGGAGGCAGGAATAAATGCAATAACAGAAAGAACACAGGGGAAGGATGACCACAGGGAGGAGGTGGGAGGAAAGTTGTTACATTATGGGGTTGTAATCAGTGTCACAAAAGAAAAAGTGTAAGAAATGTTGCATGTAAAAGGAATGTTTGTAAAATTTTCCCAAAATCACAATAAAATTTTTTTAAAAAATGGTGTGTCTCCTTATTCAATTGGGAGCTTTAGAAGGGAGGTACCATATAAAGTCAAACAACAAGAGATTTAATAAAAGGAATAGTCTTACCCAAGTGTACAATGGCTCCTTTTATCCAAATGATAAGTTTGAGATTTCACTGATACTGTGATTCAATACACACCAGACAAAAAGACTAAGAAGTGAATCTTCTAGATTTCTTTCTTCTGGATTTGCAGGCATATTTTTCTCATGCTATCATGTAATACACACCTAGAGAACTGAAGTAGACACCAAGGACCATAAGTTCTATAGTTTGTTTGTTATCCACTGCAAAAAAAAAAAAAAAGAGAGAGAGAGAGAGAGAGATACAAGGGAGATGTCAGTCATGGGGAAATGCTCTACAACATCAAAATCAATGCCCGAAAGGAACTTCAGGGAGCTCAGAAGAGAATATTCAGATCACTAACCTTTCCTTGTAACAAGGCATGTTTTAAAACACTTAGCACAAATATGTGTCCAAATGTATAAAGTCTTGCATTACCATTTTACTTGTTTATGATGGTATGTCTACCATGCTCTCTGCTGCATTAGTTCATTTTAATAACCAGAGAAACAATACTGATGCTCAGCCTATAGAGATTCTGGGGAGTGAATTCAGCCTAGATATATAAGGCGATGGATAGAAAGACACAGTAGATAGAGAGATAGAGAAATAAACAGACAGACAGACTTGTTCTTGTTGTTAGAAACTCTCAAGCTGTCTCTGACTCATCGTGACACTATGTACAACAGAAGGACACACTGCCTAGCCCAGTGTCAGCCTCACAATCCTTGCTGTG
>NW_006921638.1:11716671-11717186 GCF_000298275.1 Orycteropus afer afer | reverse complement strand
GTTAGGTTAGGTTGAAGAGAGAGATTTATTTCAAGTAAATGGCTCACATAGTTGTAGAGTCTGGCAAGCCCCAAGTCCATGAGTCAGACATCAGGATGGAGGCATCTCCTTATTCAGGTAGCTGCAAGGGCTGAAAAATCCAAGATAAGCAGGTCAGATACTGGCTCATGGGCTGCAGAGGCTGACGAATCCCAAGATACACAGGTAAGACAGCAGGCCATTGGCTCACAGGCTGTGGAGGCTGATGAACCAGAAATCAGATGATGGCAAGTCAGATGCAGGATCCAAAGCATATGACTGAGCTTTGCCAAAAGGCCTATATATATATATATATATTTAGACATGATTACATTATGACATAAATGTCAAATTACATCATTATATAACTGCCAAATCACTAAGAATCATAGCCAGTCAAGTTAACACACAATATCACCCCTTGTCAACATGTCACCTGTACACATGTCCTTTAACCATACATAATCTTTTAACAAAGAAAATTACCAAATCCTACT
>NW_006921638.1:11701321-11715494 GCF_000298275.1 Orycteropus afer afer | reverse complement strand
CTCTGGGAGGGCTCATTTTAAGCCTAGCAGAATTACAAAACTGACTAATGCCCACATTAGAGTTCTATACACCTTATTTCCAGTGTTCTGTCTCCACAAGGGTGTCATGTACCTTATTTATATTACTAACAAGCTATCCAATCACTTTGGTGAGCCACAACACCTTGCATTTGTGTAGTTCCACCCACTAATCTGGTGGGAGTCACAAAGACTATGGCTAGAAGAGCAATACCAAGTAATTCACTGCACCATACCATACCCTGGGTAGTCGTGTCAATTACACTAGACAATATGGCAACTCCCTTCTTTGCTTGATGACCCAGAGGCATATCGAGGCCAAAGTGACCAGGTGGCATTCTTAACTTCCAGTTCAGTGGAATCTGTGTTGTGTGTCCAGATGGGAGCATTTCTCCCTTTGGGACTAAGAGCTCTAGACCTATAGAGCACATGGTTGCAGGGTCAGGAAGCAAAATTTTATGAATGTGTCACTAAAGGTAATAGTGATTCCTGGAACCATGAATCCTGGCTATGAGAGAAAAAAACACTTTATATTGTATGCTGGACTAGAGCATATTCAGCCTCCTGGAGAACATAGCCCCAAATTTCAAAGTGGTGTTGCCTATTTGATGCCATAATTATGTCTTTAGAAAACCATTCCATCATTCTATAAAGCCAGCTGCTTCAGGATGATGAGGAGCATAGTAGGTCAGTGCATTCCATGAGCAGAAGCATACTGACATATTTTATTTGCTGTGAAGTGAGTCCCTTGTCCAAGGAGACCCTGAGTGGAATACTGTGATGGTATATAAGGCATTCCATAATTCCATGAATGGTATTTTTGGCAGAAGCATTGTGTGTAGAGAAGATAAATTCATATCCAGAGTAAGTGTTTATGCCAGTAAGAATGAAACTTTGCCCTTTCTGTGATAGAAGTGGTACTATGTAATCAACCTACCACCAGGTTCCTGGCTGATCACCTCAAAGAATGGTGCCATATGTGGGACTCAGTGTTGGTCTCTGCTGCTTACAGATTAGTCTGTAGCCAAGTCAGCTTTGGTAAGTGGAAGTCCATATTGCTGAGGTCCTATATAACCTCCATGCCTCCTACCATGGCCACTTTGCTCCTGAGCCCACTGGGTAATAAGGGGAGTGGCTAGGGAAAGATGATGACTGGTTTCCACAGAATATGCCACACTTTCCATTTGATTGTTAAAATCCTCCTCTGACAAGGTCACCTTTTAATAAGCATTCACACGAGACACAAATATCTCTAGTTCTTTGGCCCATTCAGAGAAGTGTATACACATACCTCTTCCCCATAACTCTTTGTCACCAATTTTCCAATCATGTTCCTTCCAAATCTATGACCATCCAGCCAGATCATTGGCCACAGCCCATAAATCAGTATATAATTTCACATTTGGCCATTTCTCCTTCCAAGAAAAAGTGAACAACCAAGTGCATTGCTCTAAAAATGGCTGATTAGAAGTATTTCTCCTCAATACAGTCCTTCAGGGAGGTCCCAGAAAGGGATTGCAGTTCTGCTCCTGTCTGCTTTCAAGTGGTGCCTACATATTGTGTGGAACCATCTGTAAACCAGCCACAAGTTTTCTTTTCCTCAGCCAACTGATCATAAGGGCCTCCCCATGAGTCCATAGGTGCAGTCTGAAAGGAAGAAGACAAGGTGATAGGAGTAGTAACCATGGGCATTGGGCCACTTACTCATGTAATTTACTTGTGCCTTCAGATACTTCTCAAGCCTGATCTTGTATATACCACTTCCATTTAATGAGTGTTGCTGTAGACATCCAACTTTTCGATTCTGTGAGTCAAACAATACCCAGTTCGTGATGGGCAGTTTAGGTCACATGATGACTTGATGGTTAAGCGTTCAGTCTCTAAAAAGTCCAAGTAACAAGTCAAAACCCGTTTCTCAAAAGAAGAATAGTTATCTTCAGAGGATGGTAGGGCTTTGCTCCAAAATCCTGAGGGTCTGCACTATGATTAAACCATAGGACCTGCCAAATAGTCCAAACTCCAATGCATCTGCTGGGTCATATGGCCCAAGTGAAAGAGATGCTTGCATGATAAACTTAACCTTTTGCAGAGCCTTCTCTGTTCTGGGCCCCACTCAAAATTAGTAGCTTTCAAGTCACTTGATAAACAAGCCAGAGTAGCACACCCAAAGGAGGGATATGTTTCCTCCAAAATCCAAAGAGACCCACCATGCCTTGTGCCTCCTGCTTAGTTGGGGGAGGGGCCAGATATAATAACTTATCCTTCACTTAAGTAGAAATATCTCAATATGCCTCACAACACTGGACCCTTAGAAATTTCCCTAAGGAGGAAGGTGACTGAATTTTTGTTAGATTATTCCCCACCCACTAGCATGCAAAAGTCTTACCAACAAGCCTAGAGTCACTGATATTCCTTCCTTAGTAGGTCCAATCAGCATAATATCATCAATGTAATGTACCAGTTTGACTTCTTGTGGAAAAGAAAGGTAATCAAGGTCCCTGTGAACTAAATTATGACATAGTGCTGGAGATCTGATGTACCTCTGAGGTAGGACCATGAAGGTGAATTGCTGGCCTTGCCAGCAAAAGCTAAATTGCTTCTGACAATCCTCCAAACCAAAATTGAGAAAAGGGTATTGGCCATGTCAATAGCTGAATACCAGATACCAGGAAATGTATTAATTTGTTCAGCAATGAAACCACATATGGAACAGCAGTTGCAATTGGAGTCACCACCTGGTTAAATTTATGATAATCCACCATCCTCCTCCAAGGTCCACCTATTTTTTACACAGGTGAGTTGAATGTAGATGTGGTGGTGGTGTGGTAGTTAAGGTTGTATATCAGTTTGGCTGGGCCTGTTTTTTAGCAGCTGGGTAGCTTGTTGTAGTTATTCCCCAGGATGAGATTGGCAATCAACTCCATGGTGGAATCTGCCATGAGCAGATGAGTAGCTGCTTTAAGGATGCAATCTGCTTCCAGCATGTAAAGAGAAGCTTTGAGAATGGTCTGCAGCTTTTTGGCATGCTTGGACCCTGCATGTAGTTGAGTCTTCATTTAGCAGCCTGCCATGTTTCTTGCCAGCCTTGGGACTGTCTCTGGACTTGAACTAGTGGCCTGGCATCTTGCTTGATAATCCTGGGACCGTGCCATTATACTTGTCAACCTTGGGTTTGTCAGCCTCAGCAAGCAGCAGCTGCCTGAGTTGAGAGAAGCCTCCAGCTTCAGTGGGCCAGGAGCAAGAGGCAGAGCTGAAGCCCAAGGTTGAGGGGCTTTCACCTAGCCCCCAGAGCTTGGCACTTTGAACTCAAACTTCTAGCCTCCAAAACTGTAAGAGAATAAACTCATGTTTGTTAAAACCATCCACCTGTGGTGTTTTCTGTTAGAGTGGCACAAACTAACCACAACAGATAGGAATCACCACCCCTACATTCTTCAAGTCCGTGATGGTAACACTACCCTCTGCAATCCCTCCAGGAAGGTGGCATTGCTTTTGAGTTACTATTTTCCTAATAGGAGCTCTGGTAGCATAGTAGCTAGAGCACTTGACTGCTAACCAGAAGGCTGGCGGTTCAAACCCACCAGCCACTCGCCGGAAAGAGGGTTGGGCAATCCTACTTCCATAGTGATACTGCCTCGGAAACCCAAGGAGGGGTCGCTATGAGTCGGGGCCGACTTGACGGCACATAACAACAACAACATTTTCCTAATAAGGGCAGTTCTAATGGCTTCCATTCCATTTTTCTTGCCATAACAGCTCTTACTATACTTGTGTGGGTTCCAGTGTGGGTTTCTGCCAGTTGCTGAGTATATCTACTACAATTATGCCTTCTGGAACTGAGGATATCATTACAGGATCAGTTTGGAGACCCACTGGACCCACTTTGAGATGAACTAAGCTAAGACTCCATTAATAACCTGACCTGCATACACCCCTACTCTGACTGGTGAGTCACAATGACATTTTGGGTCTCCTGCAATTAGTGTCAGTTCAGAGCAGTAATTCCTGAAAAGTCTGATTATTACCTTTTCCTCAATGAACAGTCACTCTGAAAAAAGGTCATATATCCCTTTGAGGAGAGCTGGAAGAAAGATTAACAATATAATTTTGGTAGTGTAGTGGGCTCCTTCCTCAAGGGGACCTGGCCTTCCCTACATTCAAGAAGTAAACCGACACAAGTCTGGGGCCTTGATTCTATATCCTGGTGATTCACGTTAGCTGCTGTTCCTTGATCTAGAATTCTTCTGCTTATACAGATAAGTAAATATTTAGTAGATTTCCCATCTATTTCACTCTAGGGACACCATGTTTAAGCAGCCAATACCTTATAAATTACACTATTCTGATTACTACTTTGACTTTGCTGTCCATTATGGTAACCACACCCACCTTGTCTTTGTCCACTGAGTGCTGTCACTTGGCCTCTACCACCACAGGGTCCAATCAGTCCCAATGTAAGTATGTATCTTAATTCACTTAGGCAGTTCCCACTTTCAAATTGGGCCTACATAAAATAGCGACTACAGCAGTCTTCAAGGATGTTGGGGTCCCCTTCACAAATTTATTCCACACTGTTGTGGTAAAAAGCGTGTCCTCTAGGCATTCCATGTGTGAGTCTGTGGATCTAACTTGACAAACCCACCCAACATGACAATTTCCCTGTCTTTGGATACATTCTTCTACAGTATACCAGGACAGCTCTGGTACTTCAACTTGATTTGGTGTGGGCCACCACATAATCTATGCTTCAGTAAACAACCAAATAAACTATTAGGTCCTTTTCTAAACTCTTGAGCTAAAACACTGAGTGAAGAAACTGTGCTTAGTGGACCTAAATCAATAAACTCAGACTGATTCAACTTTATATTCCTTGCACCATTATCCCACACCTTTAATATGTATACACATATTCCCCAAGTATCTGTTTGTACCTATTAGAAAAGTCAACCAGTTCTTTCGGAGTGTACTGTACCTCCCCCTGTGTCACACTTTGTACTTCACCTTTTGGGATTCACTGGGTGTGATAGTTAAAGTTGTGTGTCAACTTGACTGGACCATGATTCTAAGTGGTTTAAGCAGTTGTGATATAATCACCTCCATGATACGCTGTTCTATGAGCACTACTCAGTTGAAAGAGAGTCTTCTCAGGAGTGTGGCCCACTTCTGATATATGTATGGACATCCTGGGAACACTCTCTGGCTTTCTGCTGGATCAGGATCCTACATCTAGCTCATCATCTCTGGTCCCTAAAGCTGAACGAGTGGCCTGTCATATTGCCTGCCAAGCTTGGGATTGTTGCCTTTGCAGGTTGTGAACAAACAATCTGCCATTTTGCCAGCTGATCTTGGATTCATCATCCACCAAAACCAGCAGCCTGCTGTACTGGCTGTACTGCCTGCTGATCTTGGGTTTGTCAGGCCCTGCAGCTCTGTGAGTTAGGAGAAGTCTCTAGCTTGACATTTAACCCATGAACTTGGGACATGCCAGCTTCTACAACTGTATGATCCATCTCTTTACAATAAATTTGCTTCTCTCTCTCTCTCCATATATATATTTATATGTAATCTTCACTGATTTTGTTTCTCTAGAGAACCCAGCCTAAGACACCAGGACTGAAGTCTAGTTATAGGTCCAGAAGGAAAAATGGGCAGTATAGATGGGTCCTGAGAACATTCAACAATGTTTTGCAAGGCATCTGCCTCAGATGATGCTCTAGGCAATGTCCCAGTCACCCAGGTAATATCTCAGACGAAGAGTCTTCAGGAACATCTAGATTAATCTCATCAGATAGGGATAAGAGGGCTGACTTTGTTGGCAGGAGTGAGTCAACAGAATTTATGGATTCAATATCTCCAGCTTCCAGATTATCTGCCCATATGTTCCCATCTTAAGTTTCAGGATCCCACATTTTCCCAATCAACACCCTCACTTTAACTTCAGACACCATTTAAGATTAAGGAATTAACTGGCATTATAACTCAGCCATTATTACAATAAGACTCTGGGTTTGATATTTGTCAATATCAGCTCTGTTACTCATAGAGACCCTTCCTTGGGTTTCCATGGGTTACTATGGAAGTAGATTGCCCAACCTTCCTTCCGAGGAGTAGATGGTGGGTTTGAACTACCAACCTTCTGGTTAGCAGTAAATGCCTTAGGCACTATGTCACCAGAGCTCCCCTTTTATAATTCACCCATTATTACAATATGACTCTGAATTTGATATTTGGCAATATCAGCTCTGTTACTACATGAAGTAGGATTTTCTTTCAAGGTGCAAGTGGCAACTTTCAGGTCTTTTATGTGGCACTTGAGCTGTGATAGTGAAGCCATGAGCTCATCTCTTCCGTTTACCATTACTGGAAGTAAGATCAACCAACCAGCTTCCCAATACTTCTCACTGACAAAATGGTAGAAAAGTATCAAACATGTGATCATCTAGAGCCTCACTTCTCACCAATACTTGATTTATTGGTGATGATATTTTGCATATTAATATTGCTATCACATGCAGTGATTAGCAGTGCTCTCTTTACTATAGTAGGCAAAGTCATCAGTCTAGTCAGACTTGAGAATTTAAAAACACTTCCTTACAGTTTTGTTTGTCTCAAACCACTATAGGTATCAAATGTCTTAGGCTGGGTTCTCTAGAGACACAAAAATCAGTGAAGCCTAGAGAGAGAAAGAGAGAGAAGGAGAAGAGAGATTTATCTAAAGGAAATGGCTCACATAGTTGGAGAGGATGGAAAGTCCCAAGTCCATGGATCTTGGGAAAGGTATCAGGCTGGAGGCTTCTCCTGACTCACATAGCTGCAGGGGCTAATGAATCCAAGATCAGTAGGTCAGACGGCAGGCTCACAAGCCATGAAGGCAGATGAATCACAAGAATCAGAGGTCAGATGATGACAAGCTAGAGGCAGGATCCAAATTATGTGAGTGAGCTTTGCCAAAATTATCTATCTATCTATCTATCTATCTATCTATCTATCTATCTATCTATCTATGTGTATCTATAGCTATCTATCTATATTGAATGCAGGCCACAACCCTAAGGAAATTCCCCTTACAACTATTGGTTGATCGCATCAGATCACATCATGGAGGATGATCACATCATTTATATAACTGCCAAACTATATCATTACATAACTGCCAAACCACTGAAAACCATGGCCTAGCCAAATTTATACACAATCTGAACTATCACAAACATTAAAGACTTGTTGAATTACTTTTCTTGAGATATCAATATCTTAAGTTTTATAAGAGTATCTCCTTAAAAATATACCTTGTAATCATAAACAAGAATCTCATCATACAAATGAATATAAAGTTTAAATTTGGTTTAAATTTTTTTCTTAGAGTTAAAACAACCTAGAAAACATCATGGTACAACTTTAAAAAAAAAAAGATCTCATGGTTTTTTCATCTCCCCCCACCACACTTACTCCTCTGCCCACTTAAGTTCCTTTTCACCATGCTCTACTTTTTGGCCTTCAAGTCATTAGTTCATTGCTCCTCAGCTATGGATTTAACCTGAATACACTGTGCTTTTCTTTAGAACACCTCCTACCACCATTGTGCTGCAGGGTAAACATGGGCTTTGGAGTCAGGAAAGGTAGGTGTGAATCCTGGCATCCTGTGAATGTGGGAAAATTACATACTTGCCAAGCCTTAGCATCTAAAACCGCTATGAAGTTTAAGAAACCAATGAACCAAATTCACTGCAATCAATAGCGAACCCCTTTGGGTTTCTGAAGTGATAAATGTTTACAGGAGTAGATTGCCTAGTCTTCCTTCTGCAGAGTGGCTGGTGGGTTTGAACCATCAACCTTCTGGTTAGCAGTCAAACGCCTTAGGCACTACATCACCAGAGCTCCTTATGAACTTTAAAGGTGATAGTATATTTAAGATACCTTTCAGTTACAGTGGATACAAAGCAAGTGTTTCTCTCCCTGTTTCCAGAATGAGAATTTCCTCAATGTAGAAACAGCATAATTGAAAATCATCTGATAAACTAATTTCCAGTGAATGTCAAAGCTAGTGGCAACTTAATATGTTACCACTTCCTTAATCACATACCAAAAGGGAATGCTTAGAGATACCATACTTTAAACAGAAAAGAAAGAAAGTAGAATTTCTAGTGGGCAGGAAGTAAATAGAAAGTTTGAATCTCAGGTGATCTGTTACCCAGGTAGTTGTTTTCTTTAAAAATTTTCATGACTAACCCTTTTGCTACTACTTAAACAAATTTTGCATTGCCTATAAGAAATTCTGGTAGCATAGGGCCTAAGGCATTTGACTGCTAACCAAAAGGCTGGCAGTTCAAATCCACCAGCCACTCCTTGGAAGGAAGGTTGTGCAATCTACTTCTGTAGTGATTGTACCTCGGAAAGCCAAGGAGGGGTTGCCATGAGTAGGATCTGACTCAACAGCAGTGAGTTTGGTTTGGTTTTGGTTATGAGAAACTTAAAGAGGAAAAAGGAAATTTTCATCTAAGAAATAAAGGCTTCTCATCTATCACACCAAAAATTAAGGTAAGCCAAAGAAAGTTGTTTCAGATACAATTCTAAGGCATCAAGATTTTCTTGGCAACATAGAGAGGTCTCTTATGTAAAAGAGAGATATCACAGGTAGCAAGAAAGCTTGTTACTTGTCTTTGTGGGAAAAGATAAGTGAAACTGAAGCCCACAAAACAGCTTAATTGTAGCGTATCAAAAATAAGACTTGATGGTACCAGTGATTTTGTAATACCTTAGTGTGAGTGTATGATGATTCAAAAAAAAAAAAAAAACATGTGGATAGAGGAAGATAGAAGGTGACTCATGACCCAAAGGAAACTTCATTTACACCACAACCTCATTTATATGGATGGCTTCATGCTTCTAAAAGTTTGTTAGTCACAGTTAATCTATGACAACTACATGGTTGTTCTGTAAGTCTCAAGTGAAATGGGAGTTTATGTAATTATCCATGAAATTCAGTCATATTTTAAAAGCCCACAATTTCTGCCTAAATTACTCAGATAAGCTCACTCACTTCTCCTCTCATTCTGCAGGGGAAGTGCATTAACTACCATTATAGAGTAGAAGCTGACATTATCCCTGGAGCTTCTTTAAGTGTTTCTGAACATCTGATTACTCATAGTCTATGATTCACATATTACATAAATCTTTTGAGAATTGAGAGTTAATGCTTTATTTTTATTCTCATTATATTAGAAAGTAACAGCACCACCTCCGAAAGAAATTAGGGACCCTCAGCTAATATTTACTGTGGACAATCTTACTCAAAGTACTCCTCAGTAAATGTCAATTGCATATACAACCTATTAATCAGAGAAAGAGGAGCCCTGAAAGGGAATTAGGACCCCAACATAGACTTCAGTCTATATGACTTTCCTAAACAACTTGGTGATTTACCTAAGACTAGAGTATCAGTTTCTTGACATTCAGGACGTGATCTTACCATTATTCCCTAATTCGACCCTAGAAAGTGTGGAACAGTATAAATATTTTTATCTTCAGGGTTAGATCTGCCACTTCCTAGTAGCATGACTATGGGAAAACTGCTGAACCTTTTTGACACTTTAGTTTATCAGTAAAATGAAAACATTATATCTAGCTTTTTAAATGCTGATTCCACATACTACTGCCTCTCCAAATCAAGATTTCCATGTTAACTTTAAGATTATAGATGTTTACTAATAAGTTGTTGATTCATTATATGATTGGCAATCATCATCATACAGGTAGTGGAAACAATAACACAGGTTTCAATTTGTAAATATAAACTATTTAGGTGCTTTTAGTCTGGGTACACATTTTAATCACATAGATTTTAAATTGTATTTTTTAAAAGTTTCATATTAAGTCTTTAGGTAAGCTGTTCAATGTAGATTCTCAATATATATTAGTAAAAGATTGAAGGCACTCTCCTCTCCATCAATTATTTGTTAATTGTATTATAAAGATGTACTTTAATAAGAAAGTTAAAGCCTTTTAAATAATTGTCATAACTTGGACAAGCTCAGTAGAACATTGGACAAGCTCAGTAGAACAGCATAGTACCAGTCTATATCCATAAGTAATATAGCTTTAGGGGTTGTTTTGTAGTGGCCACAATTACTAAAAGTTTGAAAAGCAACTGCAATAGAAATAATACCTCAAATGTATGTATTTATTATCACCCACTAATATCACCACTGGCATTTTGTGTCAGGACAACTAGGACTACCAGGAAAAATGAAGAAACTGTGATTAAGCAATTGGCATTCCCACTTTCATCCAAAGTTTCCATTTGCATGAAGGTGACTTTCTAGAAATTATATTCATCTCTGTTTAAAATCCTTGACTGTATATCAAAATGAAATATTAAGCTGTGTACTCACAGAATGCCTAGTTAAGGATATTCTCTTGGGTTGATTTCAGTAATGAATTTAGAGTTACTGTTCTTCTTTCTGTGAGAGTCTGCATTATATAGGACAGCTTCATTTGTAAAATGCCTCAGTATTGAAGGGACCCTGAACAATAAAAGATAGGCATGCAGTGCATGAAAAGGTCTGCTTGAGATGCATTTATTATGCATCAGAAAAAAGGATTACCTAGATTAGCATTATGCTATCATTACTATACTCTATGGATAAGACTTTCACGGTGATTTTCCATTTTCATTGGTCCTTACAATTAAATTGATCTTTAGTCTACAAGAGAAGGCCAAAAACAATCCCCAAGGGAATCAGGTTTATCCTGAGCACTGCTCCTTAAAGCCACACACTCAGATCCCTGGGCTATATGTCTACAATCTCCTCTGATACCAGGGCATATTGGCCTAAAGTTTGAGAAACATTGTACAAGAAAATCTTTAAGTAGGAAGCATTACAGAATTCATTTATGGGAACAGAATGTTCAGAGGAATTTGTGAGAAAAACCACAGGCAAAATATTTGTATGATTTTAGGTAAGCCAATATAAATCTCTTGCCCTGCACTCCAAAATCTCTCTCATCCAGACTTTGAAGATTAAAATTCCTTGTATACAAGAGAAAAAGACTTTCAACCACAGTCAGTCGTATGCTTAAAGGGTAAATACATTTGAGAATGACGGCACATTAAATTACATTCTCAACTAAGATAAAAGTAATTGAAATCAAATCTTTTCCTGAAAACAGGCTTTAATTGAGAGTTTAAAAAAAAAAAAAAAAGAACAAGTTCAGGACATCAAGTGGAGAAAAACAAGAAGGGAATCTATACAATGGGAAAAGAAGTCCAGAAAGAGCTGGACTTTTGTGAATCAAAAACAAGCTTCCTCTATTTCACAGTTTTCCCTAGGGTTGCAATGAAAGGCTGACATCCATTTTCCAGTCTAGCCTCTGAATTCTTTCCCTCCTAGAACTACAGCTTACTGTCTTGCAAGGAGACTAAACTAGCTTCAATCTGAACCAATCTTTAAGGTATTTTGGTGGAAAGAGGATTTAAGTTGTGGATATGAGTTTCTTGTAGAGTCCTCCTTTTTGTTGCATAAGCAGTTGTCACTGAGAGAATTCTGACTTGTGGTATCTTTTATGTGCGTCACAGTAGAACTGTGCTCCCTATGGTATCAGGGGCTGAGTTTTCGGAAGCAGATCACCAGGCCTTCCTCCGAAGTGCTTCTCAAATCAAAAACCAAACTCACTGCCGCCGAGTCAGACCTGATGCATAGCAACCCCTCCTTGGGTTTCCGAGGCAATATCACTACGGAAGTAGATTGCCCCATCTTCCTTCCAGGAGTGGCTGGTGGGTTTGAACCACCAGCCTTCTGGTTAGCAGTCAAATGCCTTAGGCACTAGGTGGACTCAAACTTTCAGTTAGCAGGCGAGTAGTTTAAGCACTTGCACCACCCACGGACATATCTCATTGTATAGACTAGTTAAAAGTGAGTGAATATTCAGTGGAACAAAACTCAAAATCTTAAACAAAAAAAAAAAAAAAAAAAACAGGCTTACTGGTCTATTAGAGATTGGTGAAAGGCAGAGACTATGGCTCCTAGCCACCCTTCAGGCCTGGAATTGAACTCACTCCCATTGCTTACAACCAAACAATAGACAGGCATACAAGGTGAATATTTACACCAGGTAGGTACACTCCTTAGAGAAATCAACCATGGGAGAGTAGAAGGGCAGTATTTAGTTGCACAGGGAGATAGCTCAGAGGGCAGGAACATGTAGGAAAGAAGGACACAGGGAAAAGGTAACCACAGGGAGGAAGTGGAAAGAGAGCTGTTACATTATGGGGATTGCAATCAATGTCATGAAACAAAATGTGTATGAACTGTTGTTTGGAAAATGAATTTGCTCTGAAAACTTTCACCCAAATCACAAAACCAAAAAAAAAAAAAAAAAGAGTGAATATTCAAATTGACAAATACTGTACGAGACCACTAATATAAAAAGTCAAGAAAAGGTTTACACCCAGAAAGGAACATTCGCTGATGGTTACCAGTGATGGGAGAGGAAGGGAGAGTGAATCACTAACTACAGAGTAAACATGTATTAATAGGGATGAAGGGAAAGGCGATATACAATAAGGAGGAAGGCAGCACAACATGACCAATGACAACGGAAATCACTGGGAGGTGCACAACAGTAAAAACTAACAAAGATAAATACTTTTTTATACACAATCCTGCCCTAACAGTGATAACAAACAACATCTATAAGTAGATTTATAGGTAGACATGCAAGCTGACCAGATGTGGGAAGGTGAATGGAAGTATAGCCACAAGTATACATAGGTTTTGCAGGATTTATATATGTGTATCAGGAGCTCTGATAGTGTAGTGCCTAAGGCACTTGACTGCTTACCAGAAGGCTGGCTGTTCAAACCCACCAGCCACTCCTCAGAAGGAAGATGGGGCAATCTACTTCCATAGTTATACTGCCTCAGAAACCCAAGGAGGGGTTGCTATGAGTCGGGTCCAACTCGACAGCACATAACAACAACATATATGTGTATATTTGTATCTTTGTATTTGTATATGCTATGAATATATCCAAGGATGTTATAGAGCAAAGAGGGGAGGAAGTTCTGAAAACTTCTTAGCCATACCCAAACACCTTGAAGGAATGACCCAATAGGCTTGGAAAATTAAGGATCATAGTCTCAGGGGACATCTAGGCCAATTGACATCAACAGTCCACAAAGACACTGCATTACATACTTCTTAGGTGAGAAGCAACTGGGGTCTTAAAAGCTTGCAAGCATCCACCTAAGATGTAACTATTGATCTCTCCTTATCTAGAGAAAAGATAAATGAAGAAAACAAAAAAGTCAAGGAAACAATGAGTCCAAAGGACTAATGGATCATGTGAACCATAACCGCTACCACCTGGAGACTAGATGAACTAGATGGTACCAGGCGACCCTACTGACTGCTGTGATCAGGATCTCAGTAGAAAGTCCCGGACAGAGAAGGAGGGGGAAAAATGTGGAACAAAATTCAATATCATAAAAAAGACCAGACTTACTAGTCTGATAGAGACTGGTGGGACCATTGAGACTGTGCCTCTTAGATATACTTAAAGCCTGGAATTGAATCTACCAGCAGGGATCAACTTTCAGCCAAACAGACAGGTCTGTAAAGTGAATAACAGCACAAAGGAGGAATATACTCCTCAGTACTATCAACCAGACAAGACCAAAAGGGCAGCATTTGCCCAAAATCCCAGCTCAGAAGGAAGAAAAGGGCAAAAAAGAAGGACAAATGGAAACAGGAAACCCAAGAAGGAAGTGGGAAGAATGCTGTTACATTGAGGAGATTACAACCAATGTCATGAAATAATAATGTGTATAAATTATTGAATGGACAACTGATTTGTTCTGTAAACCTTCATCCAAATTACAATATATAAAATAAAAAGATGTATATAAAGAAGTGGGTGATGGACTGCTGGGAAGATGGCAGACTAGATAGAAGGACTGCACAGACCCTCTTCAACAAAGAAAAGGAAAACCAATTGACACAGGCACAGAAGTTAATCTTGAACCCCTGAGCCTTGAAGAGAAGGATACAGAAGTAGACTAAACCCCAACTAGTAAAAGAATTTGCATGAAAATACCAAAAAAGGAGATATATGGAGCTGCGGTCTGGCAGGGACCTGAGCGCCCCTGACGGCACAA
>NW_006921638.1:11685716-11686998 GCF_000298275.1 Orycteropus afer afer | reverse complement strand
AGCCTGAAATGGAACTTCCTAAAATTGGAAGAAGGGTTTAATAGATTTTTCATGAGGGAAAAGAATTATGTGATTAAATAGGTTTGGAAACACCATTAAACAATTTCCCATAGAGCCTTAGACATTAATCACGATTGTAAATAAATCTCCAGAAGAGACAATATGCAACATCCCCTCTAAATCAGTTTTGCATACAGATATTTGGGAACTAGTGCTTTAAAGCATATACCATGATAAAGAAACACTGGCCTTAGATGTCTGGACTTAGTATCTGATGATCAGAGAAAGTTTGTACTTGTATTAAGGATTTGTATTTAGAGAGTAGTCATAATTAAACTGGCTAATTCAAAGACCAGTAGCAGAAGAATTTCAAGCCAGTTGAGGGAGAACTATCAACCTTTTGGTTAGTAGTACAGTGCTTAATCATTTGCAGTAACCAAGGATTTCTCTTGTTAGACTGGACCCTGCCTAGTCCCATGTCTCATGCCATGTGCTCAAACCCCATAATATAGGTTTTGAAACCCTAGTTAATGAGGCCCTAAGTGATCTAGTCCCTGCATACCTCACCAATCTCATCTCTTGTCATTTTCTCTCTCACTCACAGTGCTCCACAGATAATGGTGCTATTATTTTTTGAGTGCTATTATTTTGTAGTGCATGCTGTGGTCTTCCCGGCTATAGGTCCATTGCACTGGCTGTTCTCAGTGCCTGGAACAATTTCTTTTTCAATCTTTCACATCTTATCCCTCTGGTCTCAGCTTAAATGTCACTTCTTCAAAGAGTTCTTCTATGTCCATAGCATCTAAAGTAGCCAACACTATCTTCTCCTACACAGGCCCCTATCATCATCATAACAATATATTTCTTTAATTAGATATATTATAAGTTCTGTTTATTTACTTCTTTATTCTCTTCCTGCCTCACTAAACTATAATAACCAGGAAAGCAGTAAACTCACTTGCTTATTAAGAACTAATTTAATGTCTGATTCCCATTGGCTACACAGTAAATACCAACGCAACACACTGCCATTGAGTCGGCTCCGACTCACAGCGACCCCTCCTTGGGTTTCCGAGGTGGTATAACTACGGAAGTAGGATTGTCCAACCTTCCTTCGGAGGAGAGGCTGGAGTGAAGATCAAAGTCATCTGGAAACAATTAGTCTAAAGATAAGATGGACCATAAGGACCTCACCCTCCATGACCTGAGACCAGAAGAACTAGATGGTGCCTGGCTACCAATGCCAACCACTTGGAAAGGGATCAAATCTGGAAATCCTGGA
>NW_006921638.1:11683364-11684611 GCF_000298275.1 Orycteropus afer afer | reverse complement strand
CTCAATGACTCTGACTTCCTGGTATTCAAGCACTTAAGTGGGTCCCTCCCATATTGAATAGGACTGGTCTGTATAATGAACAAGATATTGCAACTAGATCATAAAATATATTATGGCTTCCTCCAAGGTCTCTCTTAGATCACTCATTCTATAGTAAGTCAGGCACAATGTCATGAGAACATTGAAGCAGACCTATGGAAAGGTCCACATGGCAAGGAACTGAGATTTCCTAATAGCCAACCACAACTTTTCTGTCATGTGAGTGAGCCAATGAAATGAAAGCAAATCTCCCGGCCCCAATAAAGCCTCAGATGACTGCAGCCCTGGCTGACATCTTGACTGCAGCCTCATGAGAGACCCCAACCCAGAAACATCCAAACTACTCTCAAAATTTCTAGCCTAAGGAAACTGAGATAATAAAATTTTAAGCACTAAATTTAGGGTAATTTGCTACACTGACAAATAGTTGATTCTGACTCATAGCAACCCCCACTGGGTTTCCAAGGCTATCAGTCTTTACAGAAGCAGACTGTCTCATCTTTCTTTAGCAGAGCAGCTGGTGGTTTCAAACCATCAACCTTTTGGTTAGAAGCCAAATGCCTTAACCACTATACCACCAGAGCTACCTTTGCCTAATAAAAGAAGATTGCAAATCTATTTTATGAATACAATTCATATCTTCAGATATTTTCTTAGAATAAAAGTATCCATCACTCCATCACATACAGCCTTTCCTGAATTCTTTGAAAGAATAATTCAAATTTAGAAAAATCAGAAGCCATGCAGCCAATATTTATCAAAAAGTCATCAAAAGAGGCACGATATATTAAAGTTATATTTTAATGTGTTTTAATCATTAAAACTACATAAACTGGTGTGGAAACAGAAAAATATTTTATATCATTTCATGACCAAATTTTATAGTTCTAACAATTAATCTGGGTTGCTTCTCAAAAAAAAAAAAAAAATTAAAGAAAGAAAAAAAAACCACCTTTGCTGAGTGCCTGGTCAGTGCCAGGCCCTGAACTATGGATTCGACATATGTTATCACATTTAACAATCCCATGAAGTATGTATTAGTGGCTCCATTTTCACTTGCCCATCAGAGTTTCCTCAACTTAACTTCTGGGGATTTTTTTGGTTGTACTCTTAAAATTGGGTTGAAGAACTCTCATTTGGAAAGCATCAGATTCAAACAAGATCTGTTTTACTTTCAACTCTTCTTGGGAGTGAAATGCTTTCCAAAG
>NW_006921638.1:11680483-11681394 GCF_000298275.1 Orycteropus afer afer | reverse complement strand
AAAAGTTGGTAAATATCTTAAATTTCTTCATTGTTCACTTTGGTGGTTGATGCATAAATTTGAGTAATAGTCATATTAACTGGTCTTCCTTGCAGACACACAGATATTATCCTATCACTGACAGCATTGTACTTCAGGATAGATCCTGAAATGTCTTTTTGTTTTGTTTTGTTTTGTTTTGTTGATGCCAAATCTGATGTTATTCCTATTTCATTTGTCATTCCCAACATAGTAGATTGTATTATTGTCAGATTCAATACCAGTCCATTTCAGTTTACTAATGCCTAGGATATTGATCTTTATATGTTCCATTTCATTTTTGACAACATCCAATTTCCCTAGATTCATAGTTCATATGCTCCTTATTCTGATTTTTAATGAATGTTTGCAGCTGTTTCCTCCCATTTTGAGTCATGTTCCATCAGCAAATGAAGGTCCTGAAAGCTATTGGTCATTAAGGTAAACTGCTTTGAGGAGGTTGTTCTCCCTGAACCATATTTTGAGTGCCTTCCAATCTGAA
Organism: Orycteropus afer afer; assembly: GCF_000298275.1. NCBI lineage: Eukaryota > Metazoa > Chordata > Mammalia > Tubulidentata > Orycteropodidae > Orycteropus > Orycteropus afer. Next base: position 11,680,874 of record NW_006921638.1, on the reverse strand, counting down.
AGACTCATCTTCAGGCACTTCATTTAATCCCTTAGATACACATTCATCAGATATATTAATCTCTTAACCAAGTATTAATCAGCCCATTTAAACAACAGAACTATAAGTAGTGCTCAATCTTTGTTTCCATTTACTCTTCCACATAGAGTGAATAACAATAAGCTTTTGTGAGAAATTGGAAGGCTTATTTAGAACTGTAAAACCAGAGTGTATATAATTGCCTTAAATGCCTATTAATAGTGAGTTATCTATATAATCTCCTAGACAAGTGAAAGATATAATCATTATGTACATAAATGATTTTGCAAATATGGAGCCTTTGCAGGTCCCTTTGACAACCATCCATGCCTAAATTGAAGAAATATCCAATTAATTAATTTTGCTGAACATG
>NW_006921638.1:11669714-11679643 GCF_000298275.1 Orycteropus afer afer | reverse complement strand
AGAATACTTTCAAGTTAAATTGAAGTGGTGGGAGAGAAAAGCTTCTTACAGCTAGTTCTGTTTATGAGGAGGAGCTTGACAGTTGGCACAGTAACCAACTGGGATTTTCGCACAGGGGTGCTAGGATTTAGGTAAAATTACTTTCTATTAGGCAACTGAGACCATAGAAAGAAATAAGTTCCTCAATTTGGCCACTTACTGAAAGAGATTGGTTAAATAAGATGAGATTTGTCGTAGCTAAAAATGAGGCCTGCAGCTGAGAGGATGGTTTCTCAGGGATCAGTTGAAAGGGAGGAGTATCATCCAGTTAAGCATTCATACTGCAAGGAAACAAAATGAGTGTAAAACAAGAGTCACGCCCAGTCAGCGAGTGGGCCTTATTTGTTCACTTTATGATAACATGGTGATTGAAAGGCAATGTTAGTTTCGATACAGTCCATGCTTCCATCATTTAAGTTTGGTACATGCACCTCTTATAAGATTTTAAGTTTCTGATCTAGAGAATTATCTGGATTAATATAAATTTATTTTCAAGGATTTCTCAAAGGTGGTGCACTGATTTAGCACTTAGCTACTAACCAGAAGGTGGGTGGTTCAAACCCACCAGCCACTCCACAAGAGAAAAGACCTGGTGATCTGCTTCCCATAAAGATTACAGCTAGGAAACCCTGTGGGGGAGTCCTACTTTGTTACATAGGGTCATTATGAGCTGGAATCAACTAGATGTCACACAACAATGTACCTGTGGATGTGATCTAATCTAATGTAATCTAATCACCTTTCATAATGCAATCTAATGTAATATAATTAATCACTGGGAAAACCAGTGTAAGGTGGATACTAAACCTAATCACTACTGAGTTATATAAAAAACAGCATGCTCTCACTACTCACTGCCGTCAAGTCGATTGCAATTCATAGCAACCCCTCTTTGGGTTTCCAAGGTGGTATCTCAATGGAAGTAGATTGCCCAATCTTCCTTCTAAGGAATGGCTGGTGGGTTTGAACCACTAGCCTTCTGGTTAGCAGTCAAATGCCTTGGGCACTACACCACCAGAGCTCCCAAAGAACAGCATAGACAGAAATAGTCAAGTACATACAGGAGAAGACAGATACCATATGAGAATCATCAAGAACCAAGGAATACCATGGGGCTGACAAAGAAACAATCTACAGTCACTTAGATATTTAGCCTCCAGAACTGCAAAAAAGTTAATTTCTGCTTTTTAAAACCACTCACTGGTACTATTGGTGTTACAGCAGCACTAGTTAACTAAGACAGGGAGCATTCTTAACACAGACTGCAGATAACAACTTTAATCTAAATGGGCCAAGCTCAAATGATCTCAGTTACCAGAAAGACCCATCAAGATAAGCCTAGATTTCAAACAGTCCTGCTATTTGTGTGCAACAATCTATGCACAGCTGGCCAAAATGGAAAGCCATACTAGTTGTTTTGAGTCATTGGAGCTATATGAAACATTTCCTTTCATTTTCTAATGTCAAAACATTCTGTAGCTTGTTAAATTATAAATTAGGATCCAATTTTTTATCATGCCTTCACCAAGAATTAGAATTAGAGCATATGTGAAGGATTTAAGAAGCATGCATTGACTGGAAATTTCTCCAAAATCCATCCATAAAACAGTGAAGGGTTTTCTTTTTAATAGATTCCCTAGCAAAACCACATAGTGTGTTCATTGAAGCAAGAAGTCAAAAGAAATGATTGAGCAATATTAAAAGGTGGAAAGTCAGGCTCTTTTCTCTGTAGTGTTTTAATGTTGAAATAAAAGGCACTGGGTAATCCTTGCCTTTTCCAGCTGGGACACCGTGCACTACCCTTCCTTGTGCTACCAGGGCAAAAAGTCATTGGAGCGCCTAGAAAAATTTTAAAGATAAAACTTCCAAGAAGGCTTTCCCACCACAGTTTTTGATAATGCCATCTGTCTGTTTACTAGAAAGGTTTGTGAAACAGATTTTATTTCAGACTTGGACTAAAGGTAGTGCTGAATGGGAAAGACAATTTTTGTTATTTGTTTCAATTAAATGATACTCAAGCATTTCAAAAGTCTAGCTTAGACTTAAGGAACCCAGGTGGCACAGTGGCTAAGTGCTTGGCTGCTGACTGAAAGGTCAGAAGTTCAAACCACCAGTGGCACTGCAGGAGATAAGAACTGGCAACATGCTCCCATAAAGATTATAGCCTAGGAAACCCTACAGGGGAGTTCCATTCTGTCATATAGGATCACTGTGAATTGGAATCCACTTGATGGCACACAACAAAAGGAAATACATTTCCATACAATCATCCTTTGTCTGTATTAAGTATAACTAATATCAACAAGAAGTGAAATATGTTTCAACAATTTAGATTCAAAACTCTTCTTCTAGTGGGAATACTATTTCCTCAATTCCCCTATTCTTCCCCTAAACACATATTCACCATTAACATGTTAAGAAAGAGGACCTATGGCCAAATGCATGCCCTAAATTTTATCTATTTTTATTTAAATCTACTCAGTTTGTTAGCAACAGATATATTTACATATACTCCAAATATGCCTAGCTGTCCTAGTTTTCTAGGGTTGCCATAACCAAATACCACAAACTGTGTGACCTATAAGAATAAAAATTTATTATCTCACAGTTCTAGAAGCTGGGAGGCCAAGATCAGGATGCGGGCCACAGTGAGTCCTTCTGAGGCTATGAGTGAGAATCTGTTCCATGTATCTCCAGGCATTCCTGGGCTTATACTTTCAGTACACTGTGTCATTTCTCTCTCTCCCTGCCTCTGTGTATCTTCTCTTTTCTACAGAAGCCCGTCACATAGGTTGTTGTTGTTGTTGTTATGTGCCATCGAGTCGGATCCGACTCATAGCAACCCCTTCTTGGGTTTCCGAGGCAGTATCACTATGGAAGTAGATTGCCTCATCTTCCTTCCGAGGAGTGGCTAGTGGGTTTGAACCACCAGCCTTCTGGTTAGCAGTCAAGTGCCTTAGGCACTATGCTACCAGAGCTCCCGTCACATAGGTTAGGACCTACCCAATTCATGACCTCATGTTAACTTAATTGATGGTATCTGCCAACGTCCTATTTCCAAACAAGGTAACAATCACAAATACAAGGAAAAGAACTCCAACACATTTTTTGGGAAACACTGTGAGACCATGTCTCTATATGACCACCCTGTATGTAACCATTTTAAGTATGTAGCCATTTTGCAATATGCCTTAGCATTTACTTCACGCTTTAGTGCTTTAGTTACTGGAAAAACCACAAAGAGTCCTGACTACCCCCACCTCATCGATACCCAAGCATTCTCCTTAGCAACAACCAATCAGTAAATGGTAGAGAAATACCTTACCTAAAATAGTTAGAAACGACAGTTGGTGGCTTCGACCCACCAGACAGAGCCAATCAAGTAGGAACAACTAGCAACTTGGAAAATGTCAACCAATCCTGTAATTTTCTGATTGAAACTTCCTCTTTCCTGCTGTACCCCCCTATAAAATCCCCATTACCCCTGAGTTCAGGGCTCTCAATCCTGAACCACTGCGTCGGTGATGGTTGAGGGTCCAAGCTCAAGCTTGAATAAACAACCCCTATGCTTTTGCAGTGGAATCGGCTCCTTGGTGGTTTTTGGGGATTCAAGATCTGAGTGCAACAACACAATTCATTCGTAACATTAGCTTTAATATATCCCCTTTTTTCTCATCTACACATGGCTTGTATATAAAACAAATTATTTTCTTCCAAGTACAGTTGATACCTGTCACCCAGCTTGTGTTATACAGGTGCTCGTACCCTCTCTCTTTCAGATATATTTATATAAAGACTTTTCTAATCACAACACAAGTTATTTTTAAACTTTTTCCTCAGGCAAAAGGAATTATTCTTTAGCACAGCAATGCACATAAAGTCTACAAACAGTAAAAAGATATAACTCAAAATAATAAGTATCTTTTCTCAGTGCTCAAATGGTATCAGTGGAATTTTCAGAGTTCAAGAGCTACATCTGAAAATGAATTCTAGAGAAGAGTCTGAGGGTGTATTCAAGAAAAGTAAGATAAGACAGACAGTTTCATTCCTGTCAAGTTTAAATCCAATTCCACACAGCTCTTAGAAGTGTCTGCCTAGGTCACACAGTCAGGACGCTCTAACGCTCTCACAGATTTTCCTTTTCATTCTTTCGTTCATCAACATGAGAATATTTCTTCTTTCATACACTATTACAGCATCTACTGCTATTGAACTATTTCTTACAGCATTTTCTTTGTCCAACTTGATTCCTTTTTTATATGAAAAAATAATAGCCTCATTTAATTTATATTATGAAGATAGACTCTAAAATCAGACTTCCAGCATTGGAATCAGTTCCAACATTTATTAGCTGTATAACTTTAGACAAGTTACTCAAACTCTCTGTACCTCAGTTTCCTCATCTGTAAAATGGAAATAATAAGAGAACATAACTCAGAAAGTTGCTAAAGAACCTTCTATTAGAAAGCTAAAGAAGATTCTATTAGAAAATATAGGCAAAGCACTTAACAAGTTATGTGGCACTTAGGAAGTGCTCAATAAATATTTACAAATAATTAGAAAAGATTTTTGGAAAATTGATAGGATTTTTCACGTGTGGTTTTTCTCATTTTGTTTTGTGTTTTTCTCTTTGCCATTCAGGGCCTGTATGTTCCACACCTGAGGCTCTGCTGCTCAGAAATAACACATGTTTTGAAGGAAGCTGAGTGCGTTTTTCTCGGATCTTGATCAATGATGCAAGTGCTTCCAAAAACTTAACACAGCCCACCACCCTGCCTCCTAGAGGCAGTTCTTGTGTGTTAGGACTTGCATCTTTAATGTGTTGTATAGAATATGGTAATAAAAGCCAGGTCCCCAGTACTAGAATGTTAATTTTTAGATTTTCATAACCAACTATGTTACTGAAATATCAAAAGGAGAATGGCACTATATTAGATACTTAGGTAATTAAAAAAAAGCTGTTAAACCCAAGATGGGGGTGCCACCTCAGGCAAAACTGCACAGGTCACGAAATGAAAAGACAGGAAAGGATTAATGGTTTTTTTAAGAAAAAACAGGGGCCAGGCGGACTCTCTGCATGTTCTGGGAGAGCGACCCCTGATGCATCCACTCTGCTTTATTTATACATAAGTGTGTGATTACATCATCATTCTTGATATTTCTTTAAAATTAATCAAATATTCAATCAAATATTCTCCTACAGTAAAATCAAATATTTCCTTATAACAATCAGTTATTAATTAAAAGTTAAAGTTTTACTCTTTCTCATACCCAAAGGCATTTTCTCGTGTCCAAATGTATTGGATAGTTAATTAGGTTAATATCTTTTGCAGAATTAGCAAATAATCACTAAGATACATCATTCTAAAACATAATACGATTGTTAAGGTGCATGACTCTAAAGAATGGTTCTAAGGTATACTATTCTTTGGGCAAAACGCTATTCGAAGGAGACAGGTTAGCAATCATTCTGCTGGGGCAATGTTCCGCCCCAGGAACACAAAGCTGAAGCCAAGCAATCAACCACAAGAAAGGCCTTGCCATCTCTTAACTGTAATTAGAACATGTGCCTTGCAATCATGTTCTTTTGGGGATCTTTTTCCTGGTCTCCAACATGAGGGTGTCTAAACCTTAACTTTTAAACATACTCTTGGATGTGACTGGCAATAATGTTTTTGTGGTTGAAACACACCAACTAACAATACAGTAATATATGAGCCAAAATACCTGATACTGTTTCACCAAGGCAAAGCAGGGGTGTGGTCACGACTCTGCTACTGTGGGCTTACACACTTTTTCTAAACTTAGTCTTTCAATTTTGCCGAATTTTCTTTAATTTTTACTTTCATGTAGTTCACTTGTGTTGTGTTAGTAATGTATTTACTTAAAATAATATTACTTACTTGTGGTTTCACCTCAGAACTGTAGCTCTGATCCTTGCAACAACAACAAAAGCTGGAAACAGAGCAGACTTTTTGTGAGTCCTTCAGACCCACCAGCCACTCCATGGAAGGAACACTGGGCAATCTACTTCCCTAAAGATTTGCCATCTTGGAAACCCAAAGGGTGTTGCTATGAGTTGGAATCAACCCGATGGCAGTGAGTTTGGTTTTTTTGCTCAGAGAACTGACGTCACAGGATAAATGAGTATCCTGAAATCTAACACTTGCAGTACCCATGTAAAAATAAGAGGGCGCTGATGGGGAACAGACATCCTGAAGTCAGCTGTCCTTCTGAACTGCTTTCCAGCAGTGAGTGGTTCCAAAATATTCTCAGTCCTTTTCTTCTTTCCCCTTCACACTCTGTTTGTCTCCTCTTCTCCATGGAAGGAGACTAGGAAGGAGAGAATAGTTCAGGAGATACTGGATTAACTGGAAAATTGGATTAAACAAAGCTGAAGAAGGGGCAGGGGAAGCCTGGATAATGTTCTACAGTTTCCAAAACAGATACAGTACTCACCCGCAGGTATTGTTAGGAAATTATTTCATGTCAAAACAACAAATAAAAGAATCAAAGGCAAATACTCAAGGATAATCAAAACACCTTCATCCCTGCCTGCTTTATCTTGTCCCTTGGACCAATAGAGCCTTCCAGAGGCTCTACAATTATCCCAAACACCAACTAAAAATATACCTGTCCATCCTTCAGACCCCCAATTGTAACTACCAAAATGTCCCTTTCCCTGGTGACTGCTGATTTCCATGAGGGGAATAATTAATATCCATGTTTAAAAATATATTCTTAGCTATAAATTACTGATAGAAATAAAACTCTCATTAAATCGAAAAAGTTACACTTAGGAGAACATCTAATACCCTATGACTTCATTGTGAATGTAGTATCTCCTTCTTCCAAGTCTTTTAACCAATAACTACATTCCCAGACACAGCTGAATTTTCCGTGAAGGAGCAAAACACTTCTATTCCTGCACCATCACCACCACGTTTTTGTTTAACTTCTTATTTGGAAAATGCATACATACATATACACACTCACACACACACACACACACAAAAAAAAGTACTCACAATCTGTGATTTTTAATTATATAAGAAATTAAATCTCCCCATGTAATCCAAATCCTTGGATGATTACTGTTAACAATGTGAAGTGTATCCTTCCCAATTTGTCCTCTGTATATTTGTGTATAAAACCTACTGCCAGTTGAGTTGGATCGACTCACAGCGACCGCTCCTTGGGTTTCCGAGGTATTATCACTACGGAAGTAGGTTGGCTAACCTTCCTTCAGAGGAGTGGCTGGTGGGTTTGAATGACCAGCCTTCTGGTGAGCAGTCAAATGCCCTAGGCACAGTGCCATCAGAGCTCCCATGTTTGTGTATATACACCTATGTTGTTGTTGTTGTTATGTGCTGTGGAGTCAGACCCGACTCATAGCGACCCCTCCTTGGGTTTCCGAGGCAGTATCACTACGGAAGTAGATTGCCCCATCTTCCTTCCGAGGAGTGGCTGGTGGGTTTGAACTGCCAGCCTTCTGGTTAGCAGTCAAGTGCCTTAGGTACTATGCTACCAGAGCTCCCATATACACCTATATATAGGTATATATGAAAATACACAAACCTGAACTTTACAATAATAAGTTTATATGCACATTTATTTTATCACATTTTTTTTCATATTGGTCTAAAATATATTTTCACTTCCTATCTCGATATCTTGGGAGTTCTGGTAGCATAGTGCCTAAGGTACTTGATTGCTAACCAGAAGGCTGGCGGTTCAAACCCACCAGCCACTCGTTGGAAGGAAGTTTGGGCAATCCACTTCTGTAGTGATACTGCCTCAGAAACCCAAGGAGGGGTCGCTATGAGTTGTGTCCGACTTGACGGCAAACTACAACAACAACATCTTGATATCATACCTTGTTCATATTTCTAAACCTACCTTTAAAAGAGAATTCACAGTTATGTCTAGAACTGAGTCAGTACTTAATAAATTTTAGCTGTTATTTTTTTAAATAGTTTCCATATTCTTTTAATATATGTATAACATTCACCTTTATGGGTATGTTGCATTTGTTGTCAGATGGTATAGAGACAGTTACAATTCATAGCAACACTATGTACAACAGAACAAAACACTGCCCAGACAAGTGCCATCCTCATAATCATTGCTATGGTTGAGCCCATTGTTGCAGCCACTGTGTCAACATATCTTGTGGGTTTTCTTCTTTTTCACTGATGCTCTACTTTGCCTGCCATGATTCCTTTCCCAGAGACTAGTCCCTCCTGATGACGTGTCCAAAGTACGGGAGACTAAGTCTTGCCATCCTCATTTCTAAGGAGCATTCTGACTACATTTCTTCCAAGACAGATTTGTTCATTCTTCTGGCAGACTATGGTATATTTGCTTTCCTTTACCAACTTCTTCCTGATTTATTATCTAGCTTTCATATGTATATAATGTGATTGAAAATATCATTACTTGGGTCAGACACATCATAGTCCTCAAGGTGATATGTTTGCATTTGAACACTATAGAGACGTCATTTGCAGCAGATTCACCCAATGAAATAGGTGGTTTGATTTGACTGCTGCTTCCATGGACATTGATTGTGGATCCAAGTAAAATGAAATCTTTGTTAACTTCAATCTTCTCTGCATTTCTCATGATGATCCTTATCAGTCCAACATTTGTGAGGATTTTTGTTTTCTTTATGCTGTTGTATAATCCATACTGAAGGCTGTCGTCTTTGATTTTCATCAGTAAGTGCTTCAAGTCCTCTTTGCTTTCAGGAAGCAAGGTTGTGTTATCTGCATGCTGCAGGTTGTTAATGAGTCTTCCTCCAATCCTGACGTTGTGTTCTTCTTCATATGGTCCAGCTTCTTGGATTATTTGCTCAGCATACAGATTGAATAAGTACGCTAAAAAGATACAACATTGACACACACCTTTTCTGATTTTAAACCACATAGTATCCCACTGTTCCATTCAAACGACTATGTACAGATTCCACCTGAACACAGTTAAGTGTTCTAGAATTCTTATTCTTTGTAACGTTCTCCATAATTTATGACCCACACTCGAATGCCTTTGCATAGTAAATAAAACACAGGTAAACATCTGTCTCGTATTCTCTGCTATCAGGCAACATGCTTCTGATATCAGCAATGATATCCTTTGTTCTACATACTCTTCTGGATCAAGCTTAAATTTCTGGCAGTTCCTTGTCAATCTACTGCTGTGATCATTTTTTAATTATCTTCTGCAAAGCTTTACTTGCATGAGATTGTTCAATAATTTCTGCATAATTGAATCCTCTTTCTTTGGAATAGGCAGAAATGTGGATCTATTCTAGTCAGCTGGACTGGTAGCTATCTTCCAAATTTCTCAGCATAGATGAATTAATACTTCCAGGCCCGCATCCATTTGTTGAAACGTCTCAATAGGCATTCTGTCAATTCCTGGAAATTTTTTTTTTCTGCCAATGCATTTATGCCACTCAAACTTCTTCCTTCAGTACCATCAGTTCTTGATCATATGCCGCCTCCTGAAATGGTAAAATGTTGACCATTTCTTTCTTGTACAGTGACTCTGTGTATTCCTTCCCTCTTCCTTTGATGCTTCCTGCATCACTCAATATTTTGCCTATACCAATAAACTAAACTTACTTCCATTGAATCAATTCCAACTCATAGAAGCCTTTTTTTGTTGTTGTTTTTTTGTTTGGGACAGAGTAGAACTGCCTCATAGGATTTCCAAAGCTGTAAATCTTTACAGAAGCAGACTGCTTCATCTTTCTGCCATGAAGCAATGGATTCAAACCATGAATCTTTTGGTCAGCTGCCGAATACTTTAATGATTACACCACCAGAACACCTCATTTTGCTCATAGAATCCTTCAATATTGCAATTCAAGGCTTGAATTTTTTCTT
>NW_006921638.1:11661667-11665629 GCF_000298275.1 Orycteropus afer afer | reverse complement strand
ATGGAAGGATGGTCACTGGGAAGAGGTAACTATGGGGAGGAAGTGGGAGGGGAGCTGTTGCATTGTGGTAAACTGTGGTCAATGACATGAGACAAAGTGTATGTGAACTGTTGTATGGAAAGTGAATTTGCTCTGTAAATCTTCACCCAAATAAAAAAAAAAAAAAAGAAATGCCAAGTGTTCTTCCCTTTTGGCTAACTCCAGGTCTTTGCACATTTCATTATGTCTTCTCAAGCCAACCTTTGAAATAATCTGTTCAGATTTTTTACTTCATCATTTCTTCCATTTGCTTTAGCTATTGTATATTCAGGAGTAAGTTTCAGAGTGAGTCTCTTCTGACATCTACTTTGGTCTTTTCTACCTTTCCTATCTTTTTAATGACCTTTTGCTTTCTTCATGTATAATGTCTTTGATATCATCCCTCAACTTGTCTGGTCTTTGGTCATTAGTGTTCAATGTGGCAAATCTATTCCTGAGATGGTCTGTAAATTAGGTCGTGTATAGTCAAGTTTGTGGGAGCTCTGGTAGCATAGTGGCTAAGGCACTTGACTGCTAACTAGAAGGCTGGCGGTTCAAACCCACCAGTCACTCCTTGGAAGGAAGATGGGGCAATCTACTTCCGTAGTGATACTGCCTTGGAAACCCAAGGGGGGTCGCTATTGGTCGAGTCCAACTCAACGGCATATAACAACAACAACAGTCAAGTTTGTACTTTGCCTTTTGTGGAATTGTTTTAATGTGTTCAATTTGAATTTCCATATGAGCAATTGATGGTCTGTTCTGCAGTCAGCCACTAGCCTTATTCTGGTCAATGAATTTGAACTTCTCCATTACCTCTTTCCATCGCTTCTTTCCACAGATGTAGGCAATTTGTAGTGTATTCTTTCTGGTGAGGTCCATGTGTATAGTCGCCATTTATGTTGTTGAAAAAAAATATTTCCATTGAAAAGGTTGTTGATCTTGCAAAATTCTATCACATGATTTTCCACATTGTTTCTGTCACCAAGGCCATATTTTGCAAATACTGATTCTTCTCTGTTTCCAACTTTTGCATTCCAATCACCAGCAATATCACTGCATCTTGATCGCATGTTTGATCAATTTCAGACTGCAAAAGTTAAAAATCTTCAATTTCTTCATCATTTGTACTAATGGATGGTACATAAATTTCAATAACAGTCATATTAACTTGTCTTCCTTATAGGTGTAAGGATAATATCACTGACAGCATTGTACTTCAGGATGGATCTCAAAATGTTCTTTTTGACAATGAATATGTCACCATTCTTCTTTAATTTGCCATTTCTGGCATAGTAGACCATATGATTGTCTGATTCAAAATGACCAATACTAGTCCATTTCAGTTCACTATTGCATAAGATATCAATCTTCAGGAGTTCCATTTCATTTTTGACAACTTCCAATTTTCCTAGATTCACACTTTGAACATTTCATGTTCCAATTATTAATGGATGTTTGCAGCTGTTTCTTCTCATTTTGAGTCATGCCATATCAGCAAATGAAGGTCCCAAAAGCTTTACACCATCCATGTCATCAAAATAGACTCTAAGGCGGTAGCTCTTCCCCAATGTTTTCTGAGTACCTTCCAACTTGTGTGGCTTATCTTCAAGCCCTAAATTAGAAAAAAAAAAAAAAAAACTTGGGTGCTATTCATAAATACCAGTAGCAACATGCAACAGGAGTAGAATGAGCCTGGGTGCCCTGCCCTCCCCTGAATTTTTTTTTTTTTTATTTTATTTCTTTTTTCTGGTTTTTAGTTTGTTTGCTTTTGTCTGTTTTAAAACTACTACTATTATTAATACTTTTGTCCTTTTTACTATTATTCCCCTTCCAGGTCCTAGATTTCAGCTTTATTCCTTTCCCTGTTCCTGGTTGCAAAATTTTTTTTCTTCTTTTTTCTCATAGTTAACCCCATTCCTTATTTTTCTTTTTGCATTCTTCCCATTTTTTCTTCATTATTCTCCTTCTCTGCCTTTTTGCTCTTATTGCCCTATCCTCAGATATTACAGGTTTTCTTGGGGTTTTTTGCTGACCTTCTTGTTTGTCCAGAGGATGCAGCCATTTTGATTGTTTACACATGGCAGCCATTTTAGATATTTAAAGTGACTGAGGGTGCAGCCATTTTGAATGATTACAAGTGGAAACCATTTTGGACTTTAAAGTGATAGCATTCTCATTTGGATTCCAGGGACCTAAGAACAGGCAGCGAGGCGGGAAGCAGGGAGAGTACAGAAAGGGCAAAGGGGACCAGAACAGATCAAGGAGTCAGCCACAGGGAGCCAGGTGAGGAGAGGGAACCCAGGCCATGCCCCACAAGCAGCGAGGTGGGAAGCAGGGAGAAGACAAAAAAGGCAAAGGAGACTGGAACTGATCGAGGAGTTAGCCACAGGGATCCAGGTAAGGGTGGTTGGAGGGGTTTCCAACAGCTAAGGGAGACAAACTTGTCTGTCAGTTTGTCCTACTGTGGTGACGTGTTGCTATGAGACTTAAGGCTGTGCCACTGGTGTTTCAAACCCAGTGAGGTGCACCTATTGCACAGATATCAGCCCGGCTTGCAGACTGAGACAGGCTAGGAAGAAGGAGGAGGCCATCCACTTCTCAAAGAATTGGCCAGGGAAAACCTGATGAATAGCAGAGAAACACTGTCTGATACATTAGTGTGCAAATTTATGAATAGTCCAGAAACACTGTCCAATACAGAGGAGGAAGACGAGTCACTTAGCTTAGAAAGCTCTCAAAGTAGGACTGGGAAAGAGCTGAATTATCAGAGTAAAATCAGCCTTACTCATATGGATAAGGTAAAGCTTTCGAGACCTCCATTTGCTGATGTGTCACCATTCAAACTGAGGAGAAACAGCAGCAAACATCCACTAATAATCAGAACATGGAAAGTACGAAGTATGAATCTAGGAAAATTGGAAGTTGTCAAAAATGAAATTGAATGCATAAAGATTGATATCCTAGGCATTAGTGAGCTGACATGGACTGGTTTTGGCCATTTTGAATCAGACAACCATATGATCTACTATGCCGAGAATATCAGTTTAAAGAGGAATGGCATGGCATTTATCATCACAAAGGATGTTTCGAGATCTGTTCTAAAGTACAATGCTGTCAGTGATAGGATAATATCCATATGCCCATTAATACGACTATTATTCAAATTTATGCACCAACCACCAAAGCCAAAGATGAGGAAATTGACGATTTTTATCAACTTCTGCAGCCTGGAATTGACCGAACTTGCAATCAAGAGGTGTTAATTATCACTGGTGACTGGAATGCAAAAGTTGGAAACAAAGAAGAATCACTGGTAGTTGGAAAATTTGGCCTTGGTGATAGAAATAATGCTGGAACTCACATGGTAGAATTTTGTAAGACCAACTATTTGTTCATTGCAAACACCTTTTTCAACAACACAAATGGCAGCTCTACACATGGACTTCCCCAGATGGAACACACAGGAATGAGACTGACTACATCTGTGGCAACAGATGATGGAAAAGCTCAATATCTTCAGCCAAAACCAGGCCAGGGGCTGATTGTGGAAAAGATCATCAACTGCTCATAGGCAAGTTCAACTTGAAGTTAAAGACAATTAAAACAAGTCCACGAGAGCAAAAATATGATCTAGAATATATCCCTTCTGAATTGAGAGACCATCTAAAGAATAGATTTGATGCATTGAACACCAATGATCAGAAACCAGATGAATTGTGGGATGACATCAAGAGCATTATCCATGAAGAAAGCAAGAGGTTATTAAAAATATGAGAAAGAAAAAAAAGACCAAAATGGATATCAAAAAAGACTCTGAAACTTTCCACTAAGTAATGAGTAGTTAAAGCAAATGGAAGAAATGACAAGATAAAAGAATTGAACCAAAAATTTCAAAGAGCAGCTCGAGAAGACAAAGCCAATTACTATAATGAAATGTGCAA